>NC_084971.1:1345412-1477037 GCF_963691925.1 Scomber scombrus | reverse complement strand
AAACCCAGCGTTTGGTGTGTTCATGGACCAGACCTCAGGCAGTCATTGCCTGCAAAGCATTTTTGACAAGGTTTAAAAATGACATTTTATTTTTATTTTTTTTATAATTTTATTTATGATTGCTAAAGTTTGTCCAGTTACATTTGAGCCACTAAAATAAGTGGATCGTGTATACAAATGTGTTTAAAAATTATTAACATTTTTAAACCATATTTTTGTCAAACCCCTTGAATTAAATCTGAAAGTATCTACTTCAATCACATTTTGACTGTTCATTTCAAATCCATTATGGTGGTGTAGAGAGCCAAAATGACAAAAACTGTGTCACTGTCCAAATATTCATGGACCTAACTGTATACCAACAACATGAAATAAACTAATATTCTTTTATAAACAGATGATATAAATAATAGGCTCTTTAGAACTCTAATAGTAGATAAATGTCCTTATCTCAAGTAAAATCAGGGCAGCATTTCAAAATAAATTGTGCATCCCAAAATAAAGTGAATCGATAATCTTTTTCACTGCAATGCACCCAGGAGGTGTGGAGTCGATCGGACAACCTGTTCAACAGATAGTCAAACAAACATACATACAGATAGACACACAGATCCCTTGATTATTATAGAGGTGAATGTTTTTTGTGAATTGCCAGAATCTCAATTACAGAGCTGGTGAGAGCAATGTTAGCATGTCTTAAAAATGTATTTGAATCAACTGTTTCAGCCTTGGAATTAAATTAGCTTTCCCTCACAAACACAAATGGTGGCAGTGTGGCACTATTTACTTGATAAAGGAAGTAAACTCTTCATGTCAGGGAGCAATGCAAGTTGACCTTTAAAAGTTGTCATGCACAGAAAAATATTAGAAAAGGTGTATACCATGCTACATGGGACAGTGATGTCATCCCTGCTCCTAAAGGCCAATAGCTAGAGGACAAAGACAAAACAAGCAGTCAATAGTGTGTGCATGTTGATCTTCGGGGCTATCCCCCTTTCACTTTTCCAGCAGTTGAGCAAGCAACAGACTTGACCTTTTTTGGTCTTTAGAAGCTGCAGGACTTATTAACTGACACACTGTAGCCTACATTTACTGCCAGGTTGACAACTTACTGTTAAGGTGCGTTCAGACAGGGCGCGATGAGCGCGACAAATGAGAATCTGTCGCGCCATCGCTCGAGTTTCGACGCGTGACCATTTTGTGACAATAATGTAAAATTTGCGCCATCGCGCGTGTAGTAAGCCGGCCCATTCTCACTAGATAACAACAACATTGCTTCTTCAATCATCAACCATGGCTGAGATCACTTACTCTTTCCTCTCATATGTGTCCCTGAGGCTCCTGAGGCTCTTCCATTTCCTGCGACACACATCAACTGACAGAAACACACGTAAATTAACTGTTGAATCTATGCCGGAGGAGTCAGCTGTTTGTTTTTTCTTCTTCTTCTTCTTCTTCTTCTTCTTCTTCTTCTTCTTCTTCTTCTTCTTCTTCTTCTTCTTCTTCTTCTTCTTCTTCTTCTTCTTCTTCTTCTTCTTCTTCTTCTTCTTCTTCTTCTTCTTCTTCTCCTTCTTCTTCTTCTTCTTCTTCTTCTTCTTCTTCTTCTTCTGTTTAATGGTGGTTGGAAAACAACAATTGGTGCATTACCGCCACCCTGTTTGTTTTTTTTCTTCTTCAAAAGTTTATAAGGGAAAGCCAATTGGGCTATACGTCATGATGTAAATGACGTTGGGAGAATCTCAATGCTGATAGGCTATCACGGCACAGCGTCAAAAGTTCACAATGTTCAACTCGAGCGATGAAGCGATGGATGCGTTTTTTGCGGCATCGCGTGTATCGCGTGTATCGCGTTATTGCGTTGCCCAGCGTGAATTCCCGTTTAGTCGCGTGTTTGCATTGACTTAACATGTAAACTTGTGGCGCGACATCGCGTCATTGCGCTGTGTCTGAACACACCTTAACTTTTTCCTTGTATTCACCTTCACTTTTCTACCACTCACTCTTTTACACTCGCTCAATATCACACTCGCTATGTACCACCATATTCCTTAAAGGAGATACTCTACTCTAAAACAGTACCTATCACGTAGATGTCCTTTGAAGAATGAGCAAAGGGAGGATTCTGGGATTCCGAACAGTTCCACGATAACGTATGGTGTTATCATGTTTGCACTGTGTGTGGGTGAAAGTCATGAGTAGACCATTCATATTAATGATGGAGTCAAATTTTTGCAATGATGCTAATATAATAATTCTGCTGAATGAATATTGGGGGAACACTGCTCAGATTATGAGATGACATGTATCATCAGTCAGCATTGTGGACGATGTGTAGTTTGCGGTTGCATGTTTTAATATCAAATATTACAATGTTGAACTCAGTGTCTCACTCTGTGTGTGTGTGTGTGTGTGTGTGTGTGTGTGTGTGTGTGGTGTGTGTGTGTGTGTGTGTGTGTGTGTGTGTGTGTGTGTGTGTGTGTTCCTTTGAAACTGGTTTTAATATCAATCCTTCCCTGTAGTGTCAGGCTTTTTTTCACTGCTTTGTTTGAATAGCGTGGTGTACAAATCCACTGCGGCCGGCTCTCGGCTAGAAAGGAGAGAAGAGACTTTAACAGCGCCATTGAGAGAGAGAGAGAGAGAGAGAGAGAGAGAGAGAGAGAGAGAGAGAGAGAGAGAGAGGAGAGAGAGAGAGAGAGAGAGAGAGAGAGAGAGAGAGAGAGAGAGAGAGAGAGAGAGGAGAGAGAGAGAGAGAGAGAGAGAGAGAGATAGTCATTAGAAGTGTGTTTGTCTAAAGATATGTGGACACACACTGTGATGAGCTAAGTAAAGGCCACAGTGTGGGACAGCCAATAACCAGAGACAGACCAAATATTTAGTGGTGAATATAATCAGCAATAGCTGGAATGTTGGACAAGGTTTACCATAAATGATCTGAAATAACGTGATGGGCGAAGAAGCCCTGGTTTAGTTTTTGGAGCTTTTTTCCCATTGAAGTTAAATTAGATTAAATGACATTTTACATTGATATATGCCATTAGATCCCATTTAGTATTGAAAGAAATTACACTATGACTAATGTTTTTTTTTTGTTTTTTTAAAGCTTCAAATACAGATTTACTATTAACTGATTTTGGCACAAAAGATTTAACATGTTATTTCTAACCAGGTTTTTTATTGTTCAATCCTGGAGGCTTTTTCAGTATTTCTGTGGGAACCAAGGTGCATATTTTAGAATTATTCACATTTACGGAGGATGAATAGTTGTACAAAACATTACCTACAGCACTACCCTGAATTCAAACGTTGGTTGAACTCTGGTCTTTTAAGGTCAGAGATGCAAGTCATTAAGTCACACAATGCATGTAAGTGTTCAGAGGCTCCAGAGATTTGAAGTGCTCTTTTTCTAATTGTTTACTCACAGTATACAGTGCTGTGAAAAAGTATTTGCCCCCTTACGGATTACCTATTTTTTTGCACATTTGGCACACTTAAATGTTCCAGATTATCAAACAAATTCTAATATCAGACAAAAATAACCCAAGTAAATACAAAATGCAGTTTTCAAATGATGATTTCATTTATTAAGGGAAAAAAAACTATCCAAATCAACCTGGCCCTATGTGAAAAAGTAATTGCCGCCCCCCCCCCCCCCCTTGTCAAATCATGAATTAATTAAACTGAGTTCAATTTCACTAGCCACACCCAGGCCTGATTACTGCCAGACCTGTACAATCAAGAAATCACTTAAATAGAACCTGTCTGACAACATGAAGTAGGCTAAAAGATCTCAAAAAGCCACACATCATGCCGCGATCTAAAGACATCCAAGAACAGATGAGAAACAAAGTAATTGACATCTTGGCTTTGGGACTCCAGCGAACCACTGTGAGAGCCATTATCCACAAATGGAGAAAACATGGAACAGTGGTGAACCTTCCCATTAGTGGGCGTCCTACCAAAATTACTCCAAGAGTGCATTGACGACTCATCCAGGATATCACAAAAGAACCCGGAAAAACATCTAAAGAACTGCAGGCCTCACTTGCCTTCAAAAAGAACACAAAGGCTCGTCTCACATTTTCCAAAAAACACCTGGATGATCCCCAAGACTTTTGGGATAATATTCTGTGGACTGATGAGACACAAGTGGAACGTTTTGGAAGGTGTGTGTCCCGTTACATCTGGCACAAAACTAACACATCATTTGATAAAAAGAACATCATCCCAACAGTCAAACATGGTGGTGGTAGTGTGATGGTCCGGGGCTGCTTTGCTGCTTCAGGGCCTGGACGACCTGCTGTGATTGACGGAACCATGAATTCTGCTCTCTATCAAAAAATCCTGAAGGAGAATGTCCGGCCATCAGTTCGTGACTTGAAGCTCAAGCGCACTTGGGTTATGCAGCAGGACAATGATCCGAAGCACACCAGCAAGTCCACCTCTGAATGGCTCAAAAAAAACAAAATTAAGGTTTTGGAGTGGCCTAGTCAAAGTCCGGACCTGAATCCAATCGAGATGCTGTGGCATGACCTTAAACGGGTCGTTAATGCTCGAAAACCTTCCAATGTGGTTGAATTAAAGCAGTTCTGCAAAGAAGAATGGGCCAAAATTCCTCCACAGCGATGTGAAAGACTCATTGCTAGTTATCGCAAACGATTGATTGCAGTTGTTGCAGCAAAGGGTGGCACAACCAGTTATTAAGTTAAGGGGGCAATTATTTTTTCACATTGGTGATATAGGTTTTGAATAATTCTTTACTTTAAATAAATGGAATGATCATTTAAAAGCTGCATTTTATGTTCACTCTCATTGTCTTTTTCTTAAATTAAAGTTTATTTGATGATATGAAACATGTAAGTGTGACAAAAAAGCAAAAACAGAAGAAATTTGGTAGGGGGCAAATACTTTTTCACAGCACTGTATATCACATCAGTGTCTGTGTCCCTCAGAATAAATAGCGTTGCTGTTTATCATTCTGCCACAAAAGGAGCTTTTTACAACAGAGGATTACAAAATGTTGCACATTGTCTGGCTAAGAATTGGATCATGACTCAACCACCCAGTTGTACACTGCACTAGGCAGTCACATTTGTCAAGCACATGTAGCATGTACTGTGTTGTATTCATTCTAAGTAGTTCATGTGCATTAAGAAATAAAATCAGATTATTTGTATTTAATGTATCATATCAGGGGAATCTAATATACTCTGTGGTGTAAATGCTGTTCCATTAGGATATTCATTTTTTTTTGCCAATATAAATCTGGATAATCAAAACTAGTGGAATGCTAGTCAGCAATAGATCTTTCTATGTCCAATGCTTCCTAAACCAGTGTTAAGTGTTTGCTTCTTTTTGATATTTATTAACACATTGTTTTGTGGCCTAAACAAACCCATACCTCTCCTGTTGTTGACATCATATAATGTATATATTATATATTCAAATTTTGCAGTGACTGTTCAGTGACTGTGTGATTCTGCTGGCTCAGAACTGACTCAGCTAATGATGAACTGGAATGGTTTAATGCACACACACTCTGATTCACAGTGAGCGACATGTTGACGTCAGGATGAAGAAGAGAAATAAAGACATATACTCCAATTCCGTATAATATGACAATTAGAGAAGGTTTCAACAAATTCAGAGTGATGGCGAGGAGAGCATGTAGATGATATACAGTCTAGGGGTGGAATCCACTGACTAGTCAGAGGATCATGATAGATGAATTTTAGATTCTCTATATGTTAACTCAGCAAGTTGTAGCAGCAGCACAGCTGGGCTTCCCTAATATTTCATTTTTTCCTCTTTTGGAAATCTACAATCCATACCTCTCACTGGCTCTTGCTCTCCTCCCCTCTAATATCCTATTCCTTTTGCCATATCTGTCTTTCTCTCTCTGTCTCCATCATTTCTAAGCTCAGTATTCGCTGCTGATGTAATAAAAGCACTTTTGCTGACTCCAAGCTTCCGATATAGGACTGAGCAAATCTGTATCCCAAAAAATGTAAGAGATTTAAACAGCTCAACAAAATGCCAAGGGGGTTCCATTATTGAAGGTAATGAGATACTACTGACTGGAGAGCAGCAGTTTATTTGGGAATTATACAGTGGATATCTGAATTTCAACTTTAAAGAGAAACAAGTATTTTGTTCTCTCAAACTCTCAAATGTTGACTTTCCCTGAGTAGAAATATCTCATTTCTTTGACAAGACAAGAGTTGACTTTAACAAGTGTAGAGGTGTAATACATCTTCTAAAATAACAACAATATAATAGTCATGCACAGCCAGCCCTCAGATTTCACTTCACTCATTCTGATCGGATGAGGTACAATTTGCATTTTCTTAAATTAAAGGAACCATCAGCGGCATTGTTCTCAGCCTTTAGTCAGCCAATAGATACTTAAACTACATTGAATTATTACATAACTATACTGACATTGAACAGACCACAAAGTTGCACAGTCATGCTTTATTTTAGACGTACAGTACATCTAAATGGTGCATCTAAATTGTACTTCAGTCTCTGATGTTTTGTTTTGTGATGTTCACACTCTTTATATTTACAGTGGTTAACCTTTTAGCTCGTCTCTTCTCCTCCTCTATTGTCCAATAAGTCTTCTTGGTTCGAATGATTTAATAAGTCAAACTCCTCTTTCTTTCTGTTCTATCTATACTGACTGTGTCTCTGATTGGCTGGAACATTGGTTTATCATGTTCTACATCACCATTCAGAAAGCAGGCGATGACGATATAAATCCTTTTCTGGACTTAATTAATGGACTTATGCTCCATAACGGGTCATTAGCCTGAAACGGAGTCCGTTCATTTTCAAAATACAACATGCTGGTGGTTGTCATCATCCAAACCTTGTGCTAATTGGTCTGGCCTCCAGCTGTTTGGCTCAATAGATTATCAGCTAATGTTTTAAAGACAAAATATATGAGCAAAAACTGACCATGTGAGATGTAAGCTGCAAGACTGGATATAGTAATAACAAAAATTGCTGCCCTTAGCAAGTGATTTAAATACAATTGTGAACTATGTAAACAATATAATTAGCAATTTATTGCATATTCATGTAAAAGAACCCACATTGTTGGCTTTGCACTTGTTCTTTTTAGATCTTTTCAATTAAAGCTCCAGTTCACTCCACTGCTGGAGCTTTATGAAATGTACGTACATATGTATTTGTCTGTAAGGAAGACATGACAATCATTTCTGAATGATAATTACTGTATTTTCAAGTAATGACTGTACAGCAGTTTGTCATAAGCAAAGAAAAAAATTGAGCAAAGGAGGATCATTTTCACACTTTCACACAAAAATAAATATAAATGCTGAATGGATTCATGTACTACCATCAACGCTTGGGTTCCTGATGGATGATCACAGCAGATTCTTCAATCATACATCATAGAGCATCTGGAGGGCTCTTTACTTTGGATTAGATATAACTGACCTGCCAGCTTTTTCAAAGTTTGGCACACTGAACTGAAGTGAAATGCTGATTGGCCTCATGTAGTCACAGTATATAATTAAAATACCTGAATAGGCTAAACATTGTTCATATGCCATTACAGGTTGATCATTGGTGACTGTATATACTTTATAAAAAAAAAAATCTGTTACATTCAAGCTCTTGCTCAAAGAGTTCACACAATGCTGATTAAACCTATCACATCAAAATAAATGTCTCTGTATTTAGAATAGAATAGAATAGAATAGAAAGTCTTTATTGTCATTGTACAAAGCACAGTGTTTTTAAATCTCATATTGGACGCCGCAGTCCCATTGGTTGTTAATCGTGTGGTTACAGGACCAAATGGATTCAATTCTGAAAGTGAAATGAGTCATTTTGTGGGGATGTGAAGCTCAAAACAATTTATCCACCACTCTAAAGCCACAACTGTTGGGCTGATTGAAGGTGGATATAAATAAGCAGGTCTGGTGATTATTAATCTTTCAACCAGCCACATCACTGCTCTCATAACATAACAGCTGTGCATCTGGCTAAAATCAGCCTGCCCAGTCCTTTTTCACCATCACCTCTACTTGGATTACAACATCATGGCTCCACTCACCTTCCTCCGTTTTCAGTTATCACCATCTCAGCTGAAAGGTTGTCAAAATGGAAGGCACAATCTCAATACTATATCAAATAAGAGAAGATCTAAACCCCTGGACTCATGTTCAGGGTGAAAAAACAATGGGAGGGGGGGTTCTCCTCGTGCCTCTCCAGCTTGGAAATCACTTACAGGTTCCAGGAGGAAACTTCCCTCCCAGTTCACCAAAAGCACCAGCCTGGTCCCTCTCAATCATCTACCCTTCTGGGAGCAGTTGATGTCCAGCAACGGGGGGCAGATTGTTTTATGATCCTCCATGAACCTTAGATCCTCCACAGCTGCTCTTTCAATAATAATAATACATAATTATAATACATTGTATTTATAGAGTGCTTTTCAGGTTACTCAGAGATTCTTTACAGTTAAAATAAGAAAACACATAAAAACATATAACACACAGCATTAGTCACACTATAATATCAGTGCTGATTCCCAAGGTGACCACAAAGACTTTTGGCGGTGCTGCTTTTAGCCAATACGCCCCAAAACATATAGAACATCCGCCTTTAAATGTTAGACTTGCTGGCTCAGAAAAAGGTTTTAAGTGACAAGTCAGACTTATCTTTTTAATCTCACCTATAACTGGCAGCTGTCTGTCTTAATCTTTTATGATTTTCTCTCATTTTTATTTAATCACTTTTTTTGCATGCACATCTTCTCTTTCCTTCCAAAGATACTCTGTAAATGCTATTTTATAAATAGTTACTCTCATTCTTATGTTCTCCCTTCCTTACTGTATGAGTGGATGGATGGATGGATGGATGGATGGATGGATGGATGGATGGATGGATGGATGGATGGATGGATATATAGATAGATAGATAGATAGATAGATAGATAGATAAATAGATAGATAGATAGATAGATAGATAGATAGATAGATAGATAGATAGATAGATAGATAGATAGATAGATAGATAGATAGATAGATAGATAGATAGATAGATAGATAGATAGATAGATAGATAGATAGATAGATAGATAGATAGATGGATGGATGGATGGATGGATAGATGTGCATTAAGGGTTGATCCATTCATTCAACTTTGTCTGTTGATTGGTAGCACAGGTAGTGTACAGTTAGTAGGGAGTTTATTACAGCTCATAAACACATTGTATTTACTGATATGCAAAAAGAAAAGCTTGTTTGATCTGTGGCTGTACAGACTAAGCTGTCTGTTTTATAGCCACGCTTTATTTACTATTTAGGTTGTGTTAGACAGTCATGCACATTGCTAACTTATAGCTGGGAGAAAGAACATGACCACTCTGTTGCAGACTGAGTGAAATGAGGTCCACTCTGTGCCCTCTGGCTCAGAGCTTCATTCTGGCTCTGTTAGCTCCAACATGTAGGGCTGAGTTGGCAGAGGAAAGTTGCTAGACATAGCATCCATTTTTCGAGGTGGTGATGTTTGATTGACAGTTGACATGTGATAGGGGGCGTGGTTTTCACACATTTGGCGACACGCCCACAGGCAGATTTTTCACTACTTTGAATCTTAATTTCATATATTTGGCGATTTTTAAAAATCATTTAAATTTGACAGGGTGATTACCAACACCCTTTTCTGTGGTATGTCAAACTCAGAACACATTTTTTGTTACTTTACACAGTATTAACTATTGTAAATATGCCAGGTTTTTTTTTTTTTTGGTTGATGACAAGTGGCATAAAAAAACGTACTAACCCAAAGGGTAACTCCTAATGCATTGGTAACCTGACTTTTACTCTAGTACCAATGTCAAGCCAAATGATCCATTTGTGCACAAAATCTCATGAGGAAACTGACATTTACTGAGTGCATTCAAGCTCCTGAGCGGTTAATCCCACAGATCCCAGCAACCATATGTCTTTCTAGTAAGGCTCTGACAACACTAACACTTGTGTAGTATTACATTAACATTACACACTCTACTTTCAGTCTTGTTATGGAAAATAGGTAAATCATGTAAGATGTGTGCATTAATACTAAATAGTCAATATACCTTCATACAAAATGTTGTTGTTTAGAGTCTCATCTCTGTGTTGTGATGCAACAAATTGCAGTTGTCTGTTGGTTTCTTTGCTGTTTGATCTAAAAAAGTGTGTAAAAGGGTCATATTCATTAGAAAATAGTGTGTGCACATTTATGTCAAGAACTTGCAACATCCATTGGACATTGTTATAAAAATCAGGAACTACAACTGCCTGTGAACTGTTGATTTAGTACTTGGCATGTTGTAGTGTTTTCAGAGAGCTTTAGGCCTACAGTATGTAATTCTCAGGTCTGGAAATGCTGTTGTGCTTCGACCCTTCTGCTTTATGATGTGTCCTTTTCTGTCTCTCACCAATGTTTTGTTTTGGAAGACAGAAACAGAAAGGAGGAGACAGGGAGAGGCAGATATGTGGGGGGGGGGGGGGGGGGGGGGAGAGGGAAAGGGGGGCAATTTGGCAATACCAGCAGAGCAATGAAATGCAATCAGAAGTGTTGTCCTCTCTGAAGCACTCGGTGTGTGTGTGTGTATGTGTGTGTGTGGTGACAATCAGAGAGACACTCCATTAGTCAGTTCCACTGTCAGGTCAACAAAAATGGTTCCTGTCACCATCATAGAACAGAAGACAGTATTGAACACATGTTATTATGACTGTGTTTTAGACAAGGAAACTGTAACAGAAGGAAGGGCAGGTACGTCATAATAACTACATTCTAATGCTCTGCTTGGTGCCAGTTCTATTGAAGCCTATGAGAGACGTATGAAAAACACACTAAAACCCAACATGTTGTCTGAGCTTTGATGATGAAATACTTCCACCAAATAAAAGAACACAATTCAGAGAATAAGTGTGTCAATTCATTCAGTCCCCGAATAGTATCCAAAATGATTACAGACATACTGTAGGGCTCATGACAAGTTGTATTAAATTGCTCAAAATAGGAACATATAAATTAAACAGCACAATTAATGGTGCTGTAACATTCTCAGGGAAAACCCCCTGATGAAGACGGCTTGACCCACTGGCTGTGTGAAGTCTCAGTTTCTCTGACTCGTTCAGTATTGAATGTTTTCAGTGACCAGCGACACACTGTCAGCTCTGGGCACATTACACACACACACACACACACACACACACACACACACACACACACACACACAGTCATATCAGTGGAAAGCTGTTACATGCACTACAAGCTGTCATACCAGAGCTCTTTTAATTTATTTGTAATGAAATGTAGTCTTTGTGACTGCCACAGTGCATAACAACTGTCCTCTTGCCTACTTAAGTAGTGTGTTAGTTCAATGTGTTAGTGAAATGTGTGTATGTGTACTTGAACACGCCACGTAACATCATCCTCTACTCACACCATCTCGGATCAGTGAGTTAGTTTTTCCTCGTTTCCACTCTGCTTACATTTACAGCACATGGTAGTATACGGCTGTATATTTTAAAATGTATTTTAACATTGTAATCCTGTTCATAATCCCATGTTTTACTAAATGTATCTGTAATCTGAGTCTTTTCCTACAACTGTAACGGAATAGTTTATTTATTTTTTATCCCAGTGACATAATGCCATTACATGTATTCCGTTACTCCCCGAGGCTATTTATATTATATATACCATATATATTATGTGATTATTTTGTATTTTATTTTCATGATTGTAAAAACAATCTTTATACAGATGATACTGTATTATATTATTTTGCTAAATTGGTTCAAGCAGCCATTGAGGAATTAGTAGTCATGGATCTCCATAAGTACTGAGAGGGTCACAGCATAAACACATTTGCATTTGGTTCAATGAAAACTGTGCCTTTAAATATCACATTGAAATGTTTGCAGGTAAATTGTGACAGAAACCTGTCTTTATGTACAGTAATAACTAATCTCACTCTAATCATATTACTTATAAGCATGTACGAGTTTCAAAGTACTATTGTATGTGAGGGGCAGCTTACAGGAGCTGGCCAATCAGAGCAGAGTGGGCTCATCAGAAGGAAGGACTTAAAGATACAGGAGCTAACATGCCTTGTTTTAGAGAGAGGCTTATCTAAAGGTCTACATAAAGAGTCAGTATAAGACAAATAAGGAGTTTTATGATAATAAATGACAAATAAAATGTAAAAAAAACCAACAAAAACACAAGAAACATTAAATACAGACCTGGAGATGCATGATACACTTTTACAACATCATCTTCAGCCAATAAATGCAAACGTCTTTTTCCTTCACAACAGGGAAACCCACTCTAGATTGACTTTTTATTTCCTTGTCAATCTAAAGAAACACTTTCAGTATCAATATATAGCAAGTACACATGATAAACAGTATGTTGCAGTGAGAAGAGTATACTATGTGATTGTAGCAGTGCACTCAAGCTGACTCTCTGAGTTTCATAATTTATGATAGTTATCACACCTCATGCCTATGAATTCAGACACACTCATGATGATCCCCCACCCGACCCCAACAGCCCTGAAACTGATCATGCTGAGGTGTCTTTTTGTTGCTACGGAACATGTATGTACGTGAAAAACCCGTACTTATCAACAAACAACAGCAACACAGTAAAAACAGACAACTCATCTGCTGTTGTTGCTTATCTAGTTGGAGAAGAACAACAGTGAATTGGAGCCTATTACAATTTACAAGAGCTGCTCCTCTAACACTGCAATATGTGCCAGGTGGATAAAACAATAAACATTAAGCACATGCATCAAACCCATTCAAATGATTTAGCAAAAGGCACCATCAATTGTTTCAACTGTGTCAACAATTACCACTTTGATAAGGTTAGTTCAGGGGTGTCAAACTCATTTTATTTCAAGTTCATATACAGTCTAATTTGATTTCAAGTGGGTTGGACCAGTAAAACATAACATAACCTACACAGCAGGTTAATAGGTGTTAATTTAACTCACAGAGTGTTAAAATGAATTGTTACTTCCTGACACATTTAAGTGTGTTTTTAATTCCAAACTGAGTTACAGCCTTACACTCTGTTACTTCCTGACACATTTAATCACACAAGTATATACAACGATTAATTGCCGTTATAAGTAAATGAGTGCAATTTGAACAATATCATGTCTCTTTTTTTAGATTATTTTGCACAGAAGCTGCAAATTGACATTTTGCACAATATTGAATATATGAATGGTTTGAATTATGAGAACTTAAATTGTTAATTTACTTTACTTTGTCATGTTTAAAAGTCACTGCTACTGACTTAAGTTTTGTTTTGAAGAAATGTAATTCACGTTTTAAAAAGGGGAGACAAAATAAGCTCAGGCTTCAGTCTACACCTTTTTTTCGGTCAAAGAAAACAAAGAATGAAAGAGAGATTAATTCATTTGTAAGAGAATCATATAGGGATGAGAAAAGAATGATGATATATTAAGTGTTTTGTTTATTTAGCCTATCATTTTTTTCTCTTATCTTTGTTATTGTTTATTTTGTTTTGTTTGCATGAACATTTGTTCAAGAAATTATTCATGGGAATTATCGTTCATTTATTTTGTAAATGATCGGAAAAATTAAACTTACCTAACCTAACCTAAATATGATCACAATATGTATTCACTGATTATTCTAAATAATTATATTCTAGTCAGGTTGGAAAAAACCTCTGAGGCAGCATTTTACATGAAGTAGGTTACATGCATACATGAAGTGCATCAATACTAAGGGTCAAATCCTGAGCAGTGTGTAGTTTCAGTATGTCATTCAGTTTTGTTTTGTCGATGCTCATCACAGAAAAAAAAAGCTTGTTCACAATAGATAAGTCGTGCTAGACATGCACGCAATATTTGCAGCCAGGTCTTTCAATTTGGGAGTTACCCTGGTAAGACATACTCATAAAAATGTGTCCAAGCCCACCGAGGTGGATTTGTCCCTCAAAAGTCAATTATCTCAAGTTGGACGGCCACAGACAGATCAGAAGCCTAGACTGAGACTGATGAGTGAAACAAAGTGAGAATAGCAGTGCATTTTATTGAAATGACTTCTCTACAATTTTCACACTTTGCAAAGTTAACCTGTTTGCTGGATTGGACCCCTTCACTGGTCGGTTCTGGTCCGCAGGTTGCATATTTGACATCTCTGGTTTAGTCTTAAAAAATTGTAATTTGATTTCAGATAAGTAAAAAAAAAAAAAAAAACTTTAACACTGAACAAGAATGTTAAACGGCAAAACAGCAATGTTATTGTTCGTATGTGTTATTTATTGTATCTACATGAATTGATCAGCTCTTCTGCTTCACTCCAGGCAGAAATATAACCAATGATTCACAAACACTGTGGATTTATTCCCATGGCGGCAACAAGCAAACTATTTAGTTTCAGTAAACTTTTGACTGACTCAGTCAGCCTGGTGAAGTCAGTTTGTCAAGCTGCTGTTGGTGTGGGACAGATATAATGCTCTCCTCCTCTCTTGTGAGGAGTGAGGAGGACAAAATCATCATCATCTGCAACATAAGTTCAGTGTCTCCGTCCACAGATGCAGAATAAGCTGTTGCAAATTCATGTTTCTGTTGCAGATGTGTATCGCTGCTGGTGTCAATAGTTCTGATGTGAAATATTAGCAGTTTTATTCATTACGCCCTCCGTGTGTTATTGCATATTTTTGCCACATGTTGCTTTACCACAGCTGACACCACCATGTGTTTTAGCTGGGTGTGAACATACACTCCAGACTGAAATAATAAACTGTTCTCAATTCCACTTGACATAACAATAATAACTTTATTTGATACAAATACGAGACTGACAAGAAAAAACATTTTGTAAATGACTTATTGACACTTGCAGTTACTCCGTTTTCTTTAATATTGGCTCCTCTGTTCGTCTAGAGCTGTGAACACTGAGCAATCTAAACAAACATCATTTCAAAATCGTGACGCATAAGTGAAAAAAAACCCAACTCAAATATATTTAATATATTTCTGTGTACTTGTAAAATGTTTAATATTAGTACACTTTAAATACATCAGAAGTACAATCTTGAAAATGTGACAAAGGCATACTAATGTTAAATTAATTGTGTATTACCAACATATTCTGAGAAGAAAACAAATATACTTGAAATATACTGTTAGTGAATGTTAATATCATTTAAATGCCTTTGCAGCTTTCAGTATATTAAGTACAATTTATTTCAGTATATTAAGTTCAAGTTAAGTGGTTTCATTTTCAAAAGTACACTAAAACATATGAGGTATATGCTTTCAGGTGATATTCTTAAGTATATTGTTTTGCTTGGGATTCCAACATGATCTACACAAAGTACAAAACACAGAATTTAAAATGAATAATTGATATTCTCTGTTATTTAAGTGTTGTTCCACAACCAGCTAAATGAAATAAATAAAAAAAATTAGCAAAGGTAAACTGAAGATCTTAAACTTCCACTTAAATACACTTTGATGACAAAATTCACATTGAATTGGAATAACACACATATAATAATATTTTTCTTCCGGTACTGGTAAGGTAACACACAAAGCAGAAAACAGTTCCTCTGCTCTGTTGTTTTTGCCGCCTTGTTGGAAAAGTCCATCGTTCCATTTTCTTTGTATGTGCAGCTCTGATCTTAGATTCACTTGTCACAGTGAACATACAGTAGCTCTAACAGTTCCTGTAAGACATGAAGGAATACAGTAGATGAATAACTGTGAGAAGGTGAAAGCACAACATAGTTATTGTGAAGAAACTGGTCAGCTGCACTGGCTATATATATATATATATATATATATATATATATATATATATATATATATACATACAGTATATAAACAGGTTATTGAAGTTTAGTTAGTTTTTAATTATTACTTAACCTCTACTACTACTCTCCAATTTGAGATTAATAAGAATAATCCTTTAAAGAACACATTCTATTACCTACTGCTAATATGCCCTTGAACAGCGCAGTGACTCCTGCTCTACCCCCTGCTATAACCTCCTATACATATAATACGTGTGTGTGTGTGTGTGTGTGTGTGTGTGTGTGTGTGTGTGTGTGTGTGTGTGTGTGTGTGTGTGTGTGGGGGGTGCATGCTGGGCATCAGGTATACCCTGGCATTCTCCTCATGTGCTTGTCATGAATAAACATCTGCTCTTACTGCAGACTTAACAGCTTGTAATATGTAATACACCCTATCACTAGTGGGGTGCGTATGGGTGTATTACGTGTGTGTGTGTGTGTGTGTGTGTGTGTGTGTGTGTGTGTGTGTGTGTGTGTGTGTGTGTGTGTGTGTGTGTGTGTGTGTGTGTGTGTGTGTGTGTGTGTGTTAATGCTCCATATCAGAGCTGTCTGTCTGGCAGCCGTGCCTCTGCATAAAAGGAACCTGTTCAACAAGCCCTCAGCACTGTCACTCTGTCTCCCCATACTCACGGATTTCTCATTCTGTCCTTAAACGTCTCACTCTCACTGTTCACTTGTGCTTTATTGTTTTCTCTTGCTAACCCACATTCATCTCTTCCTTTCTCTTTCTGTCTCTCTGTCCCTCTTCTTTAAAACCCTTAAAGCTACTGTTCTATTTGCTGAGCAAAGACAGGATTGCAGTACTCCTCTGTGACTCTTTTTCTGGTTGTACAGTGTCTCACTGTTTCTGTCAATCTCTCACCTGTTTACTAAGCAAACATGAGGATATCCTTTCTACTCACTGCGTCTTATCTCCCTTTCCTTTGTCTTAATATAGTTTTACCATATATGCTGTCTCATTTATCTTCTCTCACTGCCAATGTTTTAGTGGCAAGAGTTTGTATACTTTGCAGCATATAATCCCAATATTTGAGTCAGCTGAGTTTAAGTCCCTAAAGGTGCTTTTAGTGTCCTGCTGTGACCCAGAAACCTTGCTGTTCTTTACTGTGAATGGCAACAAGGTGCAACTCAACAAGCCACAGGTTGCTGCTATCCACATACATTATCTCATCAATATTAAACCTAATAGAGCAAGATAATCAAGAGGGGATGATTAATAGTAAACATATTTTATTAGCAGCCCAAACCATACAATCAAACACAGAAGCTAATGTTCCACCCAGACCGTTTCCAAATGGACAGATATGTAAGAGAGATGATACCTGGAGAATTAGCCGCTGTCTTGTTTGTGGTTACCATGGTCAAGTTGAAAAAATTCAACCATTACCAAGTCAGGTGGCTCCAACCCCATCACAGTCTGAAACACATTAACATGGGTTTCTGTCAGTGGTGTCAGCTAGTACTGACAGCACCCAGTACTCACTATCACATGATTATAATGTGGTTGATGCAGTTATAAAAGACTGGTATGAACCAACATGTATGGAATTCCTAAGTGGTCCTGAAAGATTGTGAGGTTATGTGATAGCACAGACAACAACATTGACACTACTGGCTTATTATAGGAGTATATACTCTAATGATGTCTACATTAGGCTGGAGGACCAAATAGAGAATAACTTAACTAAATCTTTATCAATGTTATTGAACTTAGTAATGCACCCTGTAATGAGGTGTGGCAAGCAAACAAGGTTGTGAACTTATATAATGCATGCATACAGTGTGTCTTTGTAATTACTGTGTGTGTGTCTGTGTGTGGCATATTCTTCTTCATCAGCAATATGTGTGTATGTGATGTAGCTCTAATGTAGTAGATGCAGTGGAGGTCAAGAATCAGGACACACTGGAAGTGTGTGAGAGAGAGGTGAATGAGCACTCTGCAGGATACTACTATGCTCCACTGCATGCATGTGTGCAGAGTCACTAACCTCTCCACAGGAAGGAACAATGGGCGTGTGTGTGTGTGTGTGTGTGTGCGTGCGTGCGTGCGTGCGTGCGTGCGTGCGTGCGTGCGTGCGTGCGTGCGTGCGTGCGTGCGTGCGTGCGTGCGTGCGTGCGTGTGTGTTCACTGATTGTATTATCATCTAAAAAATAAACCACATAATAAAACGTGAGGTTGTGGGACCTCAAGTACATTTCAGATTCTTTTCATCAGACCTGTTAACCTCTTGGCTTCCTTCTCAAGGCCATGTTTGGACAGATTATATTTTTTCATCTGCTCAAACAAACAACAACGCTCAGCTATGACAAGTGATAGTGACACAGGGAGCAAGACAGAGTATGTAAACCTTTGGATGTCAGGAAGCTGTGCAGACTCATTTATTTATTTATTATATATTTATTCATTTATTATATATGTATTAAAAAATGTTTTAAATCCTATACATTATTTATAATCCGTGTGGATCCTCCTATTCCATGTTCAAATTCACATGACAATTTAACATTTGTGCAACAAACATTTTTAGGCAGAATGTTGTAATATAGAAACAAAGCACTGGGTGAGAGAATGCTGAGAAGCTTTAGAATAGGACACAGGAAGCATGCAGGGAGAGCTGCATCATGTCACATCTAGCAAGCAGGCAAACTAATTAGTAGCTAACCATCATGGAGTTAGATCAGAAAACTGAGGATGTTGATCTAAATTGATGTCACAGTGCCGCCAAATTGCCACCAAATTACTGCAAACTTTCTTACTTTCATGCTGACATTTTCACAATGTGCACCATGACTAAAGTTGATGAATACTGTGTGTGTTCATCTGTATACAGTAAGCATACTTCTTGGGCATTCATACTTAATGATCACAGCATGACACCAGGTCAGTTAACCTTCAGGGAGATCAATCTGAGTTACATTACGAGGGTCATGATGAAATTCACACAAATTGGATCAGACTGGGATTTCAGTGTTTTTACTGTACATATTTCACTGTGGTTTTGACACACACACACACACACACACACACAGACACACACACACACACACACACACACACACACACACACACACACACACACACACACACACACACACACACACACACACACACACACACTTTTTCAGATATTTCGCAGTTAAGACCCATCAGATAGAGTGTCTGCTGTGACATGACTTGCAGCTATCATCCTGGTCTGTCCTTGAGAAGGTTCTCATTGGTGTGTTTAAATTGTTCACATTAATAAATACATAAATAATCAGACAGTCAAAGTCAGACTTGGAGCTACTTGTCAGCCAGATGTGTGAAGGAATGCAGCAGGGATGTTTGGGCTGGCTCACATTTGGTGTACCAACAGTCGGCCATCAGTTTGCCCGAATTGGCTACCTAGGTGAGTGGTCAGGTTTCTAAATGTAACCTGAGCCATAATCCTCAGCAATAACAGTTCATTATCAATCATTTTTCTTTAAAAGCTGAGTAGTGTATGACATACCTTTTCACCAGGGACACTGCATTACATGAAACGATGCTGACCAGTACAAACCCAGTCTCTCTTTGTCAATCACTGATGTTATTGTATGTTGTTGGAGCGGTGAGGGAAGTCAAGAGCAGCAGACAGCCTGTGGAGACAGGAAATGAGTTTCCAGTGTGTTAGGGCTGAGTTCATGATCTGTGAATGAACAAGGACAGAAGAGAATAGGTCAGCCGGAGAGGAGAGAAGCCAGCCTAAAATCACCCTGACTCATTGGTGTAATGCAGAGTATTAAGAGGCTTCTTTGCCTTTCTTACTACTGTCAGCTTTTGTCATCTACTGTCATCATATTCACTTCAGTGCACTAATGGCGCTTTTCCACTACACAGTTCCAGCACGACTCGCCTCGGCTCGCCTCGCCTCGGTACGGTTCCAGAACAGACCTTTTCCATTACAAAAAAGTACCTACTCAACGTGGGCGGGGTCGTCATAGCACGGCTCCGCGAAACTACCGTGACTTCGTTTTATACGCGACACAAAACACATAAACAATGGAGGACATGGAGGCAGTGGTGTACTTGCTGCTGTATGAGGCTTTCTGTCACACACAAAGCAAGAAAATTGAGCCGTATGGCTGTAACTATGGTTGTAACTATGGTTGTAACTATGGTTGTAACGCTGCTGCCGGTATTTAAAAATGCCGGGTTTGATTCTTGTGTGGGACGGCTCATGACTCTTCAAGAGACAACTCTTCTGACCAATCAGCGGCCAGCAGTGTGTCGACGTCACATTTTAGTACCTGCTTGGCTCGCTTGGAACCTCACCAGAGCAGGTACTAAAAAAGTACCAGGTACCAGGTACTTTCTCTAGTGGAAACGCAAAAAGAATCTAGGCGAGGTCGTGCTGGAACTGTGTAGTGGAAAAGCGCCATAACAGTGCTGAGGGTCATTCTTTTTCTTTTTTTGACACCCCTCAGCTTTTGGCGTGCTGTTGCTGTGTTATCTATTGACAGATGACAGTTGGGAAAATGATTGGACTTATCAGTATTGATAATGTACTTTGTTGAATGTATTTAATATAATAAGTTATTTTACTTTCATACTTGAATTACATGTAGCTGGTTATAACTCTGTACTTTTACTGAAGTAGAACTTTGAATGCAGGAATTTCACATGTTATGAAGAATTTTAACATTGTGGTCTCAATACTTTAACTTAAGTAAAAGGTCTGAATACTTATTCCACCAAAGTTCAAATGTTATAAGGGTTTGTCTCCACTAGGTCTATGACTGGTTGTATCCTTCTGTTATTTGGAGTGCAGGAGTGCAGCAGGTGGACTCAAATGCAGGAGACTACAGACAGAGCAAGACTGAAGAATACTGTCTTTATTTTAGGCTTGTGCAAGCAAAAACAAAGCTGAGTGGTAAGAGAGAAAACAGAATACAGAACAAACAAGAGAAGAACAAAGAATCCAACAACACTCAACTGAAAACCAGGACTTAAATACAAACTGAACTAATGAAACAACAAGGAACAGGTGGCACTACACAAGGGCAGGCTGGGAGCTGATAGGCTGGGGAAAACACAGCGAGCAGGACAGGTGTGGAGGGGAAAACAAGCTGGGAAAACAAGAAAAAAACACAAAAGACAAGACAAATCAAAAACTTCATCCATGGGTAAAATAAGTCTGCAATATAAACACACACAATCCTATAAATATATGATTTGTCACAGATTAAACTGTCAGTTAAACAATTATAATTTAAATTACACAAATTAAACTGAGCTAACACAGCTAATAAACCTTAACATTATAATGCTTAACTTTACCTTACAGAACATGCATTGCTGTTAATATAAACATAGGCCAATACATCTGTCAAGCGGAGTGGACTTCAGATCACTTTTGCACTGAGTTGAACTCATTACCTCCTATCAGTCCTTTCTTAACAAACAAGGGAAAAGGACTGGTGAAGGGTTATAAAGCCATAACATGGTCCATCCCTAAGAGACTAGTATATATCAGCCGGGGTTAAAACAAAGTAAGCATCATGCACACCCACGCCAGAGACTTCTACATTCTAAAAGAAACACAGGAGGACTATTTCAGTATTGTTATTTTTTTAATTTAGTTGTGTGATGATCTACAGTTTGACCTGTTGTTTAATTAGCCACACAGGTAACACCTGCTACATCATTGCATAGTGAACTTTTTACATGTGCATATTACATGATACAGCAGTGCTAAAAACATGGTACACAATAATAGAGCTGTTTGCTTCAGATGACACATAGATTTTCTGAAGTGCTCCTGCTGGCTTATCTCTAGTGAGACAGAGCAGAGATGGTGAAGGAGTGGCATGTGCTGATTTTGATTAGTTGTTTTCTTGGAGGATTGAGATCAGGTTTGCAGGAATCACAGAAACATGTCCTTAACCATGCACATGGCACACTGTAAATGTACAGTAAATTACTGGCTACTAGTTGCATTACTTTCACAGTCATTTTACAGTAATGCATTATAAATATTTCACAGTAATATACTGTAAATATTTCACAGTAAAATACAATGCAACTACAGCTGTATACTGTAACTTCACAGTTGCCATGCAGATGGAATTACTGTGATATAGCAGTATGTAGCTGTGGAATTACAGTATCTTGTTGTATGTAAATTACAGTAAGTGCCTGTATTTTTACTTCTATATTTTTACTGTAAAAGTAATGCAACTCAGTAGCCAGTAATTTACAATTTAAATAATACTGTAAAATATTGCAAATTTGACTTGTTAACTGTGATTTTACCACACACACATGCTTTGAATTTGCTAAATTAAAAGTCAAAACAAGAATAAAGAAAACAAAGACAATATTCATTTTAACGTTTTAATAATTATAAAACTATTAAATTCAACAATTTACAAGAGCTGTCTCTGAACATAAACATGAACATGAATTTTCATTTTTAAAGAGCAGATTCAGCTATTAAGTGCTGATATATTCATTCCCTGTCTAATGTCAATATTGTCACCAGTATTGATGTATTACATGTGTGTTATTAATTGATAACAGGTAATTGCTTATGATACCCAGCCCTACAATTTACAACACACTTCAATTTACAACAACGTTTCTTCTTTGACTTTGAGCCCATCTCAGGGTTAATTTCCAAGAAGCACATGTAAACAATAAGCAAAGACAACTTTCAGTTTTACAGATTTAATATTGCATTGAGGCAGGTAAAAATGCCAAATGAACAACCATAAATGCTATGCAAGCAAGATAAGAAAGCAACATGGTTTATCAAGCAAGAGGGTCAAGCAAGCAATCCAGTCCAGTGTTAATGTAAGTGTTACAATACCTTTGTGTAAACTCCAAAGTGCATGAGCCATCCTCAGGACACTGCAGATTGAAGTTAGTTGGGAATGGGCAGAGATCTGGATGTTGGCTGGAATGAAAGAAAAAGAAAAAAATGGACCCCTGCTACATATCATTAGTAAATCATCAACGATGAACAAGACAGTGAAGTGTCCTTCAACATGTCTACACCAGCTGTGTCCTGAAAACAGTAGCACGGTGCAGCAGAGCAGCAACAGCCACCAATACTCTCTCAACAGCTACTTTGAATGCATTCAGCCATAACATTGAAATGGAATTAAACATGTTAATTGTATTACATGTTAATGTACATAAGACGCAAGTAATGATGGAATTATAGTCCAATCAGAAGAGACTCATTTAAAAAACACAGTTGAAATAGAGAAAGAAAATACAATTATTGTTAAGAAATGTATTTATTAGTGAAACAGTAGTGTGGTGTGAACATGAAGAACAGTCTTTATCTATGTAATATAGAGTAGAATTTCTAATGAGCTCACTGGAGGGGGATGCACTGCAGAGCTGCTTCTGATGACATTGGGGTAGACACTGAAATGACAGCTGAGAGCAGCAGAGATAGAAACTGATTTTTAAGTTTTGACAGCAGGAAGACTGGCAAAATCTGAGTAGATGAAGTAAAGTACGAATGCCTTCAGTCACATAATTGAGTTGGAAAAGTTGAATGGAAAAAAAATAATCTGAGCCTGAAAGAAAGCCTTCCTGGAAGGACTTTAGCTAAGCGTGCTCTCACGCACAAGGAAAAAACAAACAAAAAGTAGGTGATACAATGAATTAAAATAAGTATAATTACAATTATTTTATTATTAGACTGGAGTAAACATTGGGGAAAGTAAGTTTAAAAAGTAATTTTTCCCTCAAACATCAAAACATTATAAGACCTAATTCTATGCAGAGTGAAACACCACTGAGATCCATGATCACTGTGAGTCTGTGCTGTATGTTTGTGGTTATGACTAGAGCTACATGATATGAACCGATGATTGTATCTCAATATTGAAGCCAAATATCTCTATGTATACCATATACTATATGACTATTATTTATGACTTGTTTGAAATGTAAAGTGTAGCAACAGTGCAAATGAAGCATGTTTAAAGAAAACAGCATAATAATATCAAATGGACAAAATAGTTTATTAATCACAACAAACCAAAAACTGTCTTAAGCTGCATTGAAATTAAAAATAAAAAGATTTTCTGCAGCCTCTACTTTGCAACAATTAAATTAATTCATTAAATTTGACTCGTATGATGTTATCCCATCCATTTGCGATATTAGTATCTTGTATGTTCATATCTAGATATAGATATGATAACAATATATCACTCAGCACTAGTTATAACAGATAGTGAACAACTATATTACTATTATTCAAAAGATTGTGTGAGAATAAGAGTTTTTCTTGAATGATGCAGGTGAAGCTGTACTGTATCACTGTCTTAACTCCAGTTAGCTTACGGGATGGAAATCATTTGATCTGCAGTAAGATTAGAATATGCCATCAAACGTCTGCTGGCAAACTGTGGACCACTGTTAGAGCTCAATGAGACTGTTCACTAAAGAAAACCTTCCCTGAACAATACATTTCAACCCTGCTCCTACATAGAATTCCAATAATAATAATAATACTAATAATAATAACATGATAGTAATCCAAATATTCATAATAATAGTGACTCACTTTGTCCAATAATATTACGTTGTCTGCTTTAAATGGATGATTGTGTGAATCCATTCATTTTTGTGTTTCCACTTCTTTGAATGTGGATTTATCAAGACAAAACATGTGGATTGTACAATCTTTGTTTGGAGGAACAGCATTCTTTGATGGAAAGAAATGTGGCCTTGAGCACAAAATAACATTTCATAATCAGAGAACAGACTGCACACAATTAGCCAAGCACATAGCCTTGAAATCGGGCATTTTGGCAGTGTGTGTGTGTGTGTGTGTGTGTGTGTGTGTGTCATGTGTTTGAAAGAAAGTGGGAGTGTGTGCGTCTGTCAGTGTAAGACTCTGGCAAGGGTCTGAGTACGTCTATTAGCATGCGCTCAGTTAATCCAATAGCTGATACAATGGCGTTGCTTCAGGCTTTGGACTGCTTCAGTGATATAGCTGTTTACACACTCACACACGCACACACACACACACACACAAAACATGCTTACACTAGCCTTGAACGATAAAGTGGAAACTTTTAAGTGCATGACGGCAACTTCTTTTCTTTACTTTGGTGAGAAGGTGAAAAAAAAAAAGTGTATGTTGGTATTTAAGTGTGTCTGTGTGTTTGAATTGGAGTCATGGATGTTAAGTGGATCTGATTGGTTACCATGGTAGCAGCCATCACAGTGACAGTGTGACCAAACAATTATAAAAGGGACACATCTGTCCAGCAAAAGCAGATGCTCAGCAAACTCAGATTCAAGTTGAAGATGATCTATAATGAAGGCAGTTTAGGGCTGAGCTATTATTAAAGTGCAACTGAAAGAGAAAAGAACAATCTAAAAGTCTAAGATACAGAACACTCTGGTTGCTATAAGTACAGGCACTGAACAGGTTAAGTTATGTGGAAGATTGCCTTTTTCCATGAGGCAGTTGAGCTTAAATATCAGGTCTGTTTAAAATCTAATGAAGAACAAATATCATTTAGGTTTCCCACCACAACCTCCAGAACCCAAGAAACACCTTCAACAACATTTGATAGAAACATACAGTAACAATATGAGACATGATCTTTGATGTAGAAGAGGGTTGGGTTTTCAAACATGTGGTGAAATGTTCTACTGATGCCAAGTGAAAGTGAATGAGTGCAAGCTGGGATTGAGACACTTCAGGGTCATGAGTAATATTCTGTAAAAAGTAGCTTCAGGGAGACTTTTGTCCTCGCTTGAAACCCGTTGCAATACCTCATTCACCACATTGTTCCAAGAGCATTGATAGCAGTTCAACACCGACCACCATGCAGTGCTTTTTCCTATAATGTAAGATACGTTATAGTAGCTTAGCATCACTTAGAAGCACAGAAATAATAAGCACATTTCAAAATAAATACAATACAATAAAAACAGATAATTAAAAAAAAAAAGATCCAAGGTAAAAAATATAGACAATATACAATAAATTAAATAACACTACAAATACCAACAGTGAAGAAAAAGCCAAACAATAAAAGTGAGTCTTAAGAAGAGATTTAAACAATGAAACTGAGTGCGCCTGCCTGAGTTCTCCAGGCAGGGAGTTCAACAGCTGAGGGGCCCCAACAGCATTTTGGAACCATCATCAGGGCCCTGCTGGAGGATCTTAGGCAGCGATCAGGCTAATAAGGAGTTAGCAGTTCATAAATATAGGCAGGAGCCTGACCATTCAATGCTTCAAAAAACCAACATTAAAATCCTACAATCACTTCTAAAACTCACAGGTAACCAGTGTAGGGCAGCAAGCATTGGTGTAATGTGGTCTCTTCTCTTAGTATCAGTTAAATGACTGCGTGTTTCATTGAATATATTTAGAATCATATAAAATATTGTGGCTTTGCAGAAACAATAGACCAAACATACGTGAAGCCCCTGATTGCAAAGCGAGAACAGTATCAGCTGATTACTGCTTTGAAAATGTTGTTTAAGCCACTGGACAAACTTTTAAGAGAGACTGGATAATTTATTTAGGGATACGATATAGCATCCTGTCATCACTGGACTTTCTGACCTTAGAATAGAGCCATTTAACAGCCTGACAAGCTCTGCACCACTTTAATACAACTAATACCAACTATCTGTATGTTTGCGTAGTTTAAAAAGGTTTAGTTCTAGCTTTCTGAAGGTGTTGGCTGATCTTAGAATAGAAACAAATTCTGATATAAAACTAACTTTTACCTTGTGTAGCAGCACGATTTAATGGAGCGTAATAGCCTAAAAATACTGGACTGCAACCAGTTCGCCATGTGTTGGCATCGCAGGGAAGATGGACTCCAGTAGTGAAAAGGAATGGAGGAGCTGTCTTTGTAATGTTTGGGAGCCTGAGCCAAGCCATTTGACAGCCGCAGTGTTTAAAAAATGGCATGGGGGGTGGGCATATAAAATGCCCCCCCCACAGCAGGGTTCCGTTGAAACAATTACTATAAATGTACGTCAGGAGCACTTTCCTCTCCATACGAGATTTTTATAACTTTTCCAATGAAGTTCAAATCGAGCCAACTAATTTGTCTGGCAAATTAGCTTTAGCATGTCTCGCAGCGTGATTCGACACTTACAACAATTGGAGTCAAATTGTTTTTTTGCATTTGTGCGTCTGGCGTCGTGATGAATGGCTTGTCTGAAAATGGGGAAGCGCAGTTTTAGCTATCAAATTAAATGGTTTTTAATCAGTTGGTGTTTTTAATGGTGACTCGGTGCGGGTTCAGTTGTGCTCAACATCGACAATAGATGGAAACAAATGCGGCAGCTTTGTAATTGAAAATGCTGTGATACCTCAGTTAAATAGTGGTGTTATGATGGTGTTATTTTGGTTTGTTCACTCACTCAGTTTGATAATCATGTTTCTTTGTTTCTAAAGGGACTTTGGAATTGGTTTGTGATTGTCTTAATGGGCATCCATTTTTGAGAGCATGTTTGTGTATGTGTAGTTGGAAATGACTCCATGTGTGTACATAGAACAAGATGCATACAGTGGTCTGCTTTGTTCAGGCTTTGATTTTGAAATAGTCGAATATCCAAAATTATTTCAAATAAACGTTTCAATTTAAGTTTCAAAGAATTTTCATAAAATGTATATTATGTACACACCAACACACACAGACGCACACCAAGACTGTACTTCAAATCATTACTAACATTAGCATTTCTCATTAGTGTCAAATGCAGATATCTGTGTTTCCACACAATTATTCATATGTGTGTAAAGACTCTAATTTCCTTTTAATTGGCTATCGTTTTACTAAGACACACACACAAACACACACACACACACACACACACACACACACACACACACACACACACACACACACACACACACACACTGGCTCTACTTTGGTTGTATAACACTGATAAATGAATAAATCAAATCTCACTGGCTAACAGGCATATGCAAACACATTCATGCAAGGGAATAGACTGCAAAAATACACACCTTCAGTTGTCAGTCAGACTGTAACACACACACCTTTAATAACACAGTCATATGGAGTCCACAAACTTTTTCCTGGAGGAGTTCTTCTATAGGCACCAGGGCATTTGTGCAATGAAGTGAAATATTCATTATTATAGGCTCTCTGTCTTTTTCCTCCTTTTCTCCCACTAACTACCCGAGCTGAGCACTGAGCAGAAGTGACAAATTCATTCTTTCTGGGTCAGAGACGAGAGAAATGGTTGATTGTGTAAATAATGGATCATGTCCTTGTCTCCCGGCTGTCTAAATGGATTTAGATTTACTCCCAACTGATGGTAATATGATGAGTGTAAGGAGCTAGGCGGTTGACCGATTTACACACACGCACACACACACACACACACACATATGCATACTGATTGTGTGAATGCAAGGGCACACGCGTATTGCCACACGTTCACACGAATGTTAGTTAATGAAACACATGTTTTTTGATCTGTTAAATGTCATTCAGGGTGTTTTTTTCACTCCATCCTCATTACAGTTATATTTATAATGTTACATGGAACAAATGGGTTCCTGCAGAAATGTAGCACATTTAAGTGGACGGATATATTTATCTGGAACAACCACAAACAGACACGAGAGTGTACGATCAGTGTTAGGACTGCTGGTTTTTTTGGGGGGGAAATTTCTAATTTTTCAGTAAATCATCAGGATTTTCTGAAATAGTAAACAGGTAATGCAGTAACACACAAAACAATGTTTTTTTTTTCTTAAAAATGTAACCACTGATGCACAGTGCAATCTGAGGTCAGTTTACATTCTCTACTCACAAAAATATAACACATCAACTTTTAATTGCTTATTCTGGTTTACATATTGTCTAAATATGTGTTTCCTGGCAGAAATTAAGTACATTACAATTGAAATGAATTTTATATTTCTGAAAAAAAATTACAGAAAAAAATTATTTAAATATATAAATAAAAATTGTAGTTTTGTGATTTCTCTTTCAATATCCAAAATTGAATGGGGATTTTTTTTTGGTGGTTAATTATACATATCTCATGTATTTATTTATTTATTGGTATGGTGAAACTAGGCATACATTTCTATTTTAATTGTCAATGAATATGCATTTAAAAGTTTCAAATTATAAGTTTTAAAAATTACATTAATCAAAACTCATATGTATATAAAAATAATTCATTATTTGTTATGGAGTTATGAAGGAAACTAATTAAGAAATCAGTGAGCAATACAAATGAAAATAGTAGCATAATGTGCAGACATTTTAATTTATTTTATATGTATTTGTGTGTGTGTGTGTGTGTGTGTGTGTGTGTGTGTGTGTGTGTGTGTGTGTGTGTGTGTGTGTGTGTGTGTCTGTGTGTGTGTGTGTGTGTGTGTGTGTGTGTGTGTGTGTGTGTGTGTGTGTGTGTGTGTGTGTGTGTTTGTGTGTGTCTATATTATATTATATTATATTACATGAGAGCGAGAGAAAATTGTTCCACAAGATGAGAACTTGTTGTGACAGGTAGTCATATTGATATGGAATAATTCTTTTTTGATCTGTTGAACTTTTGAAGAAAATAATTATTTCAAGTAATTCTTTTGAAGAAAAAAGAAGGGGGGGAAAAACATCCATAAGTAACACACTATATTGAATCATTAGATCAAACACTCAGTTTAAAGAAGTATTGAATGATCATCTAGTGTAAATGACTACCCTGAACACACTTTGTGTCAGTTGGCGGTAAAATAAAATAGACTCCTATTTTTATAAAAGACTGAATGCAATATTAAGGTGGATTGGTGATTCAGACCTGACTAATTGATGTGTAAGCAAAAAAGATGTCCAGACTTTTTTTTTGAATTTTAATTAAAAAGTTAACATTTTAAAAAAGATGATGAATTTATCAGTTTCCATTCAAATCAGGCGTGTAGCAGTTGGGGCCAATACATGTTGGGGATTTAAGAAAAGACCATGAAAGAAATCAGTTGAAAGGTTAAACATGACCACAGTAGATTGACTCAGAGGAAAGAGGAGCAAGTACGGATGTATAACCTGTTGAAGATTAGGTTCACTTATAGAATATAGCATCCTGTCTTATGGTTTTGTTTTTTTTTCAATATTAAGATGTGATCAAAATAATATATGTAATGTTAAATGTGTTATTGCAAGTGATGAACCTAAAGAATATTTTTCACCAACCATCCTTTCAGTGTCATTTCCAGCTGTAGCAGCCAGCTGTTTTCAGTGAAACAGTCTTTTTAAACCCACTCAACATGATCTACCCAGCACCCGACAGCATACACATAGGTAGTGAGCATACTGGATTATGTAGCTAAAGAGTCAGATATTTCCAAACCAAAACAGAGCTAAAAGGAGGGAGATTATTGGACTTCTTGAGGTGGACAGAAAACATGACTCCAAATGAATGCTTGATGTGTAAACAGGCAACTGCTTGCATTTGCTAATATGTTAGCCATTACTCTAGATAGAACATTAAAATACACTGATATCCAACTAGTGAAAATGTCCTCAAATGAAGGTCCGGAACATCATAATGTCTGAGTTCTTTTTCAGTAGCTTGAAGTAGCGTTGTAGTTCCATCATCATCTGTGTCTAGTAGCTAGATTGTAGACTGTCACATAAATACAGTAGAATTATAGAATATATAAACATTTATTAGTATTTACACTCATTGTGGGATTTAAATCAATAATAAAATAAATAAAATAAGAATTACCACAGCCCACCTATTAATGACCTCTCTTCTGGAAGGTGATAATATGTCACTTTTATGTTTACAGCCTTCTCCGCCCCCCCCAAGTGGCAAAAACAAATAATGCAACTTAAAAAAGTATGAAGCAGTTATTGTGTGTGTGTAGTTTTAAGTAATCTACTGTATATGACACATTACAAAACGTTGGGTGATGACATTTTCATAGTGTATGAAGGTTGTGTGTAAACTAGAATTCATAGCAGTGAGAACCTGAGATGATTTAGCCAAAGTTAATTGACCATGAACGTCTGTGGCAACATGAATAGAGACTTCAAACTCAGCCCTGCAGTCTTCAGATGGGAACTGACGGGAGACAAATTTATTAAGAGTTCTTTTTTCCCGTCTTTGCTCTACTGCACACTGTTGACTCCCCTCCCATGTGTCAGCCCGCTGGAGGTTGTGTGTCTGCAGAGAGGCAGTTCATGGTCACACTGGGACCTCCCCCCCGCTAAATCAATACCTCGTCATGCATGAGGGCGAAGCTGGGAAATACAACTGAGGCGCAAGACTCTGTCCCATCTTGATGGGTTCAGAGTACGAAGTGTTTATGTGAGAGAAACTCTTTAGACCAGCTGAATAGACAGAGGTGTGGGTGGTAAGTTAGGTGACGACCATCATAACTCAAATGCATAGATGGTTTCCTCACACGGTTCCCTCCGTCCAGATTAAACATCATTTTAAGACTCACACATGTCAGGTTTCAGTGAGGCGTCCATAAAGCATAAAACTTTACTTTTTCAATATGCAGTCATTAGAGGAGATAGAAAAAGTGTTTTAAACCTCTTATTTATATATTTGCTCCCTGGAGAACTTTACTGCTTTGACAGCTGCAGCTTCATGCTATTTCTTTTCTCAATGTACATTATTTTCAGACAAAGACTTACATTTCCTATCAGAAATCAGAATGCAATCAGTGATGAAGTGAAAAACCAGTACTATGGATACGGGTGCCCATTACAGTAGACATACAACTGACCACTTTAATTAAACAATTAAACACGTAATTGAGATTTAGAACTGCTCATCTCTTTTTGCAAGCACATTAAAGGTCTGCTGAGTCAGGAGGGAGACAGAGGTGTGGACGGGAAGGCCTGATGTGTTTTTGGTGATGGTGTGTAGTGTTTGTCAAGCACATAAAGAGGATTGTGTGAACAGTGTGAAAATAAGCAGCTTCAGCATTGAGATTAATAGGAACAAATATTAAACGACAGATGTGTTAAAGCCACTTTGTTGAACATTTTTTTCCTTTAGAATAAGGAAACTATCCCTGTGAAGATTCATGCACTCTTTTTAGATCATGGTTAGGGCTGGGTATCGGTATTCGATACCTTTAAGGTATCGTCCGAAATAAATTAATACCAAGTAGCATCAAAACGTTTCCCATCAAACGATACCGCCAATCCATCCTTTCTGCGCACAGAGCAAGAAAATATGTATGTGTATGGACTTAAGACTTTCAAAATGCATTTGTGTAAAAATCAAATCATTTAGAGTGATGACATTTTATGCCACGTGATGCTTCTATTCACATGATGGGTATTGAATGAAGTACTCATTTGGTATCAGTATCACTTTAAGGGTACTTGGACTGGTACTGGTATTGTAATTTTTAAATGATACCCAGCCCTAATCATGGGTTGTAGCAATCAGATTTACAGAATCTTAATTGACCTCAATACTGACCGTGCTACACAAATTAGCTTTTGACTAGATGTGACCTATCCGTATAAAATGAATTTCCTCATCAATGTCTTATAATGTCTACATGTTCCGTTCATACAGTCACAGTGGCTTGCTTACTCCAATATTGGCATCATAGCAATCCCTTGTGCATAATAGGCTCCCAGTTATAATCAAACCAGGGACAACTTCAGTGACACGGTATGCACTGTAGATATGCACTGATGTCCTGATGTCAGACCTTCACAGTAGCCAGTAAATGCACCACACAGGACACACAATCCTGATCGTTGTGTCATGATGTCAGCTGGCTATCCAGTGATTCAGCCAAATGGCAACTTTAAAAGTCGGGGTTAAAAGAGCACGATTTTTGTCATTTCCCTCATCCCCAGTGGGAATCATGACTGGAAACATAAACTCCAAAAACATAGACCTTCAAAGTAAATGCACACTGTATTTATAGTTATGTGAATGTAAGTGGTTATTTTAACATCTACAATCTTCCTCCTCCACTTCCACCTCGTCTTTCATTTTCATGTGTCCTTTAATCTTGCCCCTCTCCAGGCATAGTTTTTTTCATTCTGTACCACTATAAATCATTTTCTGTTGCCTCTCCTGTTCCCTCCTACCATCTCTGATGCTACAACTCTCCCTCTCTCCCTCTCTCTCTCACTATACTCAATCAAGCGTTGACACAATAAGGTCACGCTGTATGTTCTACACATTTTAAAACATTTACATCTGTCCTGTTTGCATCTCGTTATTGCAGACTTCCTTCATCTTCCTTTTTGTGCCTACCACACATTTTAATCAGTCTAATCATATTTCACTTCAAACACAACCCGTATTTGGAAGCCACAAACATTAAAAGATTAAAAGATCACTGAAAGTGTGAAACATCCCTTTACAAAATGACTGAGATGTCACAGCACCACTTAAGGTGAATAGCCTGTAATCTATTTTGAGCAACATGCATTTGACAGCTCCACAGCAACTGTGTAACAATGCAGTTGAACCACGTGACAGCAACCTCTCTAAACACATTCAGCTTTTCATTCTTGAATGCCAAGTTCCAGTCGTCACTAAAAGCAGCTGCGCTAATAATCTTGCTTTGAAATAAAGCTCCTGTCATAGCTCTGTGCTTTGTGCGCCTTAAAAGGAGGAGGATGCTTCCATTGAAGGTCTAATTGCTTTGACAAATCACAGCAGAACATGTAGGCTAGGGCTTTCCTTGCTGCTTTCAGGTAAACACAGCTAATGGAAATGCCACTGCAGGACATCCGAACCTTATCTGTTAAAGAAAATGTGCCATAATTCTCAAACACATTACAGTGGCTCATAAATCAAATGGACATGGTAGAGTTGTGTGGTAAAACTGCCGGTAAAATAACTGAGGTAACTAATGATGTCAGCTAAATGTGGTCTGAGACAGATTTAAGAGACTCTGCTGTAGTAAGATCATGAATGAAAGAAAAACAACACTAAAGAAAACATAAAGGTATAAGAAAAAAAAATCACTCTGAAAAAAGTTATACTACTACTATTGATAATATTAACAATGATAATATTAATAATACTAATATTAATTATTATTATTATTATTATTGTTATATTATTATTATATGTGTGTCTACACTGGGTAAAACACCTTGATGTTTCCTATTTGAAGGTATTTCACTCAGCAAACAGTTTTGAAGTTTATCTCATTTGTTACAGGAGGTTCCCACATAATAATAATAATAGTCCTCCTTATGTGGAGTGCTGTGAAGTTGCTCTAGACACAAGTGTCAATTAAATTCCTAATTTGTAATTGAGAATTCTTCACATTTCAGGGTTCAATGCCTTCAAGAGCACTTCAGAGGAACAAGGGCACATCTCCTATAATGGCCTCTACTATACCTCCATATCTAAAACCTCCTGTCTGGATGCAATTAAAATTCAGGGAGGTTGTGGGTGATCAAATGTTAGCCATGTTCCTCATAGACAATACATGACTGTTGCAAAATCAGTTGTTGGAAGCAACTTACTGTACCTGCAAATGGTATTAAATAATGTGGGCTGATATTATTTGCTTAACCCTTACATACTGTTCTGGGTCAATTTTGACCAGTCTAAGAATCTCCTCATAAAAAAGTGTCTATACCAAATTTTTAACCATTTAGAAAGCATCAATAGTGGATCTGACTGATCAATAAATGTGTGATTAGAGAGTAGAGAGAGTGTATTTTTTAGCTTTTACATCACTCATTTAAGGAGAAAGAACAGCTATTATCACACAATATCATGTCCTATTTTACCTAAGACATGAAAATATAACATAGCAATAATGATGTAAATGTATTTTATGTAAAGTGAAAATGAGCAGAACTTTATGGAAGTGTGGGGTTTATTGTATAACCATTAGAGCCATCAGTCTTTATTGCTACATCATAAAAAGAAATCCTCATAACTACTATCTTATTACAACTATGAACTATTCATTTACCTAAAACACATGTCAATAGATACGGCTTACAACAATTTGTAGAACTTATACAAAAGTATAATATTTTTAAATATTTTAATTTGTGTGCATTTTGGACTGCTTTAGGAAAAGTCATTACATTTCAGGATAAAATACATTTGGGGTGTGAAGGTGCTTTCAGACAACAAGATGTTATTGCTACTTCTGTTGGTTTCTGGATCCTTTCCTACTGTATGCTCCAGTCTGCTGCCATCCACTTGCTCTAGTCTCACTGTGTAACTTAGAGTGAACTGTTGACAATATGACATGACTCATTTAGCAAGTTTTGATAACTGCAGTGACTGACTGGATAATCAAACTGTGAAGCTGACGTTGCTCCATGACTTGTTCTCTTCACTGATGATGAATTTCAGGTAACTCCAGTACCAGTAAAATGTGCTCCTGAATCATTTCCCTCAGTGTGGTGTCTGAGGTTGCCATGGTCACACATCAAGCTGCAATGATGAGTTGAAAAAGTTTAACCATCATCAACTTGTCAAACAGCCATTCAGTAGAGCAGCAGGTGCCCTCTTGGTCCTTGCTGCTGCCAAGAAACTCAGTGTCATGACTGCTGTTTTCTTTTCAGCGGAAACAAAAGAGGCAGCAACACTTTATAGATCTACAAGTATGATGGCCTGTCCTTTAATTATGAGGATGAGTTGGGCAGCAGTGACCAAACACTGTCTCACAGTACATTCAAATGTTCATCTTCAGACTGGTCTTCCAAACCTTCATGAAATGAGTATTTGTACAGTATTTGTTCACTCAACAACCTCAAACATGGTCAAAACCCTACCTAGCCTGGTCTAAGCCAGCGTCATTTTACTTGCTTTACTTGGTATAGTATATGTAATAGTAGTAAATGAGTACAAGTAGTATTAAAGGGCCATATATCATAATATATGTCCACAATCTTTAATCCCTATTTAGATGTTAAACTTTCATAAAAAAACATTATGGGAAGGTGTAGATTTCTTATATAATTTTGGATAAACAAAGATATATTAGGTTCACTCTGACTTGATAAAATATCTGAATTTTCAACTCTCAGTACCAGTCAAAAGTTTCCCATGTATGAGAGTATGTCTAAAGCTTTGACTGGTACTGTATGCTGAAGCTTTTTTTTTTTCTTTTCTGAGCCAGGATTCAGTTTTCTTCCACAATTGTATAAACTTTCACTACCACATTGTGGTGGTTATTTGTATTCCATTACAGCAAATTCAGTTTGACTTGTTGACAATTTACAATTTCATTTAGAAGACACTTTTGTCCAAAACCATGCAATATCCATCTGAGAGTTGATACAATACAAGCAGAGATCTAGTAAGTAGAGAACAACAACATTTTTTTTTTCCCTTTTTCAGTCTGAGTGCAGAGGTGTTCATGAAAGAGCTGTGTCTTTGATTTAGTGAATTCACATGTTTCATCAGTTCTTGTTCTTTGGTCAGGGAAGACACAGCCAGTTCTTTCAAACGTGTTTTGTCATCAGTTATTTAAACTGTGCATTCCCCATCTTTATAACAGTTGAAGTGAAGAGTTTTGTTAAGTGATCCATACATCATACTTTTCTTCGACTGCTTAATGAGATAACCATCTTATTCTCACTATAGCCTGTGAATACGCCTGTGTTTCAAACATGTTCAATTTGAATCACTTCAACAGACATTAAGAACATTCCAATACTCCCACCCAAATACTATCAAAATGTAATGTAATGAGTTTTCTTCAGGAGGAAAAATCTCACTTCCAAATTAGACTGACGTGAGTATGAACGGATGGAAACATCGAGTTACCATGGAGATTTCTAAACCACCTATGTACGTGTTCACTAGATCTCATCAGCACAGCCTATGGTTAACATACACATTTCACACGTACATGCGCAGACACACAGACATGGAGGCACACAGGTAGGCAGACAAACACACATAGTGGCACTCTTTGAGCCCATCAGGGAGTCACCGCAAATAACAAAATAGCCTCAGCAGAGTGCTGGAGACATAACTGTGAGCAAACAGAGCTAAAAAAAAACAGAGGTCTAATAGAAACCTGTCACTTGAGAGACAGAGAGATTAATGTAGAAAGAAAAACTGAAGCCCCAAAACATTAAATAACAAAAAAATAATACCTCAAAGTACCTTAATTAAACATCCAGCTATCAGCCACTCAGTCAAGCTGGGACACACACACACACACACACACACACACACACACACACACACACACACACACACACACACACACAGACAGACACACATTGACACAAAAACCTGCAAAGATAAATTCAGATTTAAGGCCAGGGCTCACACTGATGCTTTTACATTAGATTGGGATTAGAAGTGTGAACAACTCCCACACAACACTTGTTTCAGTGTTTATGTTTAAGCATCCTTCATCAGCTAAATAAAAAAACAATAATATACAGTACCAATCAAAAGTTTGGACACACTTTAAATAAGAAAATCTGTAGGATGCAGTATTTTGAGTTCATTCAGTTGTTATTTTAAATAATGAACTCTTAATATAAAGAAAAAACTGGCAGTAAGGAACCTTAAGCATAATAGGTTTAATATGGATGATTACCTGACACTCACCTGTGTAGGTGCTGATTGTGTGACGTGGCCCTGCTGTTTTCCTCCCACTCTGGCAGTCTATAAGTAGGTCTTTGATTTGTAGGCTGTCAGGTTAGATCAGGGAGAGCAACAGTTCTCCAACCACTGTACATAAGCTGTAATCATTTAAGAATCATCTGTTTGATCTTAGTTTTAATTGAAAAGTTAACCGAAGTACATCATTTAATAAATATAACATTAGACATTGAAAAGTGTTTGTGGCTTTCTGTTATTTATATACTGTAATGATATCAGATATGTTTTGTTAAACATGGTCAAAGTTCCCAAACTTGAGGTTAACATGTGAGGAATGCTCCCTGCCAGTAAAAAGCCAAGGATTCAATCTGCTCAACACTGCCCATCAAAGACCAGCCATTCTATAGCTTTCTTTGCTAAAGTTGATCCATGTGTTTTTACATTCTGATATTTTGGATTAGATTTATGCATGAATATGTACAAATATATTAGAGGAGTTGACATTTCGAGCCCAAGATAGAAAATATAGACTTGTAAATGTAGGCCAGAGCCATTTGTGAGATGAGATATTAAAAGAAAAAAAAAAAAAAAACACATCCTGATATATGGCCAACACACACACACATCCATGGATTACATTAGCAGTGACTCTTAGATTAATTTAGTCTTAATTGTACCTCAGTTATTCCCCTTTCCCCTCAGTTACATCCTAATCAGCATTTATCAGAAATATATCCTAGACACAGTCAGATAAATAAACTATAATAAAACCTTTCACCTCTTCTGTCCCTTCCCTAAGTAAAGTAGAGCCACCTTGCCAAAAAACCTGTGCCAATGTATCTTTATAGGGCTGGTTTACTCACTGTGGTGAATTTGGGCAGATAACTACTGTGCATTTGGCACCGGTGCTTCTAGAAAAGGGTCTGCTCCAAGTATAAGAATGCCAACCTTTAGTTTTGATTGTGATGATGATGAAGTTGAAGCTGAGAGACACTATAGTGCTTCTTTGAGTAGGGGATACTTCTCTTTAGGTTTGTCTCTAAATAGATTAATTTTGCCCAGCTTTACTTCATGTTACTGGAAGGATGTTGTGAGCTGCCATTAAGTAATTTCAAGTATTTTATTCAGTTAGATCTACTCTAACTCATCAACCATCATATGGATCAGTGATTACTGATGACAATTGGATCTTTCACATGTCAGATTCAACAACATGTAAAATCCTATTTAAGGGAGCATTTCAAAACCAATAATGGCCCCTGCTTTTTCAGATGGTACCACTATTGCTCCACCCTCTTTCCAAAAAATATAACCCTCGTTCACTCAACATTCATCATCATCTTTCATCATTAAAATTGCTCCATATTTTCTTAAATCATCATGTGAACAGATGATACAACTTTTTGTACTACATCTTGGAACACTATCAGGGACAACCAAACCAAAAATAGTATAATTAGAGTATAATACAAATATAATAAAAAGAGTAATTAAATAAAAATGGACAAAGAAAAAAAAAGATATATGACAAATAAAGGAAAAAATTAAATAAATTAAAATCTAAGAGTAGGAATGTAACTCAAATAAGGCAGACTAGAAACATTAGTTCCCTACCTTAATCTTCCCTGAAGCTTTCCTTATATTCCCAAGCCTCTCCCATTCCCCTTGTCCTCCACCATTCACTCACTCATTTACTCGTTAAATAAATCATGAAAGGGTGCATAGGATATGAGGGATTTCCAGATCATATTATATATTGGAAGTCGATGGTGGACAAATTAAGGATAAAAAAACCTGAATAAAGACACATAACTACTAAATCTACTTCCACACAGGTGCACTGCATGTTGCAATCAAGCAATTAACATCAAATCATGATCTTGTCATGTCTACAATTACTCAAGCAGACCCTCTTGATTCTGATTTTGTATCCATATAAGAGGAAAAGATCTAAGTGACTTTGAAAAAGGGTTGATTGTTGGGGCATGAATGGCAGGAGCTTCACTCATATGGTCTGGCATTAATACATGTTTTATTCCAGTTAATACTGTATCCCTGTTTCCTTCAATCTACTAAATATGTTATTTTTTTCTAAATTAACTTTTGGTTTTGTTATAAACATGAGCATATCATCTGCATATTGTGACATTTTTTGGTTCTTTCTTTTGTGTTGTAGTCATAGATTTGTGGGTCTAATTGAATAGTCTCGACAAGTGGTTCTATGGCTAGCATAAATATTAATGCAGATTGCCTTGTCCCTCTGAATAATTTAAAGAGAGGGGGGGGGGTAGCATCTATCTGAGAATCTGTGCTGTTGGGTTCTTATGAAGAAGTTGAATCCATGCTAGTAAATTATCTCTAAAGAACCTCTGGAGGACCTCAAATAAATATGACCATTCAGCCTGGTGGAAAGCTGCTTCATCACTGAGCACAATTATGATCAGACATTCATTTCCCTCACTTTTTGTCTACATAATGTTAAAAAGATGTCTCAGATTAAAGGTAGAATATCTGTTGGATATGAAGCCCTTTTGATTCTTATGGACTTGTTCATTAAAGGACTCAATCTATTGACAAACATTTTGGCAAACCATTTTCTGTGAGAGATCGGACAATATGAACCTGCTTCTTGTGTGTCTTTTCCTTTGTTATGGATCATTGTGATTGTTTCTTCAGTTGAGGTTGGTAACAGAATGTTGTTGATACCTTTCTGGGCCCGGGGCCTCTGCACTCTTAAGACACATAATGGTTTCCAAAATGCTGTGATAATGACTTTAGAATTGAATTATTCAACTTCTTCACTTATTTTAAGAAGCAAACATTCATCAAGTAATTCATTCATAATAGAAAATTATGTGGTTATCTTTGATGTGTGTAAACCACAACAAAATTGTAGAAATGTATGATTTATGTCTTTGGGTTTTGTCAGTGTTGTTCTATTGTTACTCTTATGTTTGGTCATTCTCTATTTTCCGTAGTTATGCTAGTAGTTTATGTGATCTCTAAATTCAAAGTACTTTTGTTTGGTATATAGAAATAATTTTCTTAATTGTATATAATCTGATTATATATATACTTCAAATGTGCTATTGTCCTATGTAAAATAGATGCTTCATTTGTTGTGAAGGGTATCAGTTTTGAAATAATCAAACTAAGAAATAATCGATTCTACTTTATGAATTATGTATTAAGGAGTAAAATGCATAATCCCTGCCAGAAGGGTTCATATTGTGCCACATGACTGACATATTTGTATTTTTAAGGAATTTATTTAGGAATTAACTTGAGTTGTTTCTTGGGACTTCTTTGGGAGAAATGTCAAAATCTCCTCCTATCAAATTCATTTGAGACATGTCTGATATTAATGCAATTCCTTTTTTGTTTTAAATGAACAATTATCTATATTTGGGGCAAATATATATATACACTAGATATTATGTATTACAATCTATAAATGTTATTATAATAACAAACATACAGACATACTGGAGGACTCCAGTCCTTCTTGCCATCACAGTAGATTTCAGCTCATACTTTTTCCCCAAGTTTATGTAATATTATCACCAACCATCATACTGGAGCTAATGGATGCTCTCAATGGAACATGAGTATGGGATGACATATGCATTCTTAGATAAAACATATATGGATGGCATGTGCCTAAAGGGTCACTGTGGTCTGCTGGTGACCCTGCAGGAGACGTCATGTATCTAATGACTACACATTAGTTCATATACCAACCGATCAAGTCTGAAGGCCACACATGTCTTTATCTGACCAGTTCCTGGCTTTATTTTATTTTTGAAAAATATCTAAGTACTTCCTGTTTGTGTGTTTTTTTTTTTTTTTTTAAACTTACCAATCGATTAGAGAGTTGATTCAGTCATTACTTAGCTCCACAGAATCCTTCCCCTTACCATTAATAGTCTGGAAAAACTCCCTTTCCCCTCTGTGAAGCATCTTTTAACAATGATCAGAGCACTATGCCATCTCCTCCTTGTTAAATATGGCCCGAGTCTCGACCCCAGTCGCCATGACAACATAAAACACTGGCTGTGCTGTAGCCATGGTGATGAAAGCAGGAGGACACTAAGGTGCAAAGGATGAGGCAGGACAGGAGCAAGAGGGAGGTTAGAGGGAGGAAATGGAGACAGTGACGAGAAGAACAAAACAGGAGAATAGAGGGTCTGGGAAGTCTTGGAAGGGAGATTGTAGAACAGAAGAGAAGAAAGACAAAATGAGAGAGATATCAACGAAAAGGAGCAGATAAAGTCAACCCTTTCAGGCTTTCACATGTCAAACTAAGACATTTCCTATTATCTTTTTTCTTGTTAGTTTTCATCTTTTTATCTGTGTTGTTGTCTTCTACAGTTCTTCTGTCCTCTCTCTTTTATGCTCTACCATTATAAGACACATAACATTGTGTCTCATTCTTTTTCTTCTGACTGCATTCTACTGTCCATTGTTAGCTAATTTTCCTTTTAACCCTCTGCAACTTATTTTATTCCATTAGTGGATTATGTCATCTTCCAACCATCTGTCTTTCAAGTCTGATTCCATTTGGCTGTCTTATCTCCTTGTCACCCCTGGATACCTGTTTTTTTTTTTTTTAGGATTTCTCTGTCCCCTCTGGCTGCTTTCTCTTCAGTTCAGCAGGATAAAAAATGAGAGAAGTCACACTGAGACAGACACCTCTGAAACTTTATCTCCTCTGACGGCCACTTTTCATCAGGCTTTGAGTCAACTCAGTCCTTTGCTCTCATAGGTTTCACAGTTGTTGCTGCTTTTCTGTGATATCTCATTTGAGATTATCTGCAGAACTGATGTTTAAAAAGAGGTTCACCTGAATAGGATTTTTGAGGAAATATGTTATTGAAGATGCTGATACTTAGTTGACTGAACATGACTCTGAGCAAATCTAACTTTGTGGTGTGTTGGTACTTTACATCTGTACATCATACCCACAAGATGTTCTAGCAGCAGTGGTTTCATGCTTTAGGTGTAATAGTTTATTGTACAGTTTTGTAAATGTACAAATGTACATTTATATTTATACTTTCAGTTCAGCCAGAGGTCAGCAGCAATTGGTTTAAGGCAGCTTTGGTCAATGTTTGAAGGGAGCATATTGTGTTTTTTGTGATTTTCTGTTATTTTCATACTGTTATGATGCTGGATATCTATGTTAAACATGATCAAAACTTGAGGTTAACGTATGTAGAAATGTTGCCTGCCAGTCAAAAGCCAGGGCCTTAACCTACCCCAACAATTGGTTTGCATCTTCAGCTTGTAACACACACCTATAAGCAGCCAGTCATTCGATAGCCTTTATTTTCATGCATTGTTTGTGTTGTTCACTCTAATATTTTTGATCATATTTGAAACTGTACAGATTTATTTGAGGTGACACTTAGAGTAAAGACAGAGAAAAAGTAAAAAGGCAGCGCCCAAGAGCTGGCCAATCACAACAGACTGGGCTTCTGCAGAGGGAGACCTCAAAGAGACTGTTTCAGACAGAAACTGAACTGATGAGCTCAATTGTATACAGACTTTTATACATAAAATAAACATTCCTACAACAAATAGATCATTTCTATTTACACATGGTGTACTGTGAGTAGAATTTACCACATGTGATAACTTGCATAACTAAAGCTACATTACACCAACTGAGCCAAGCCTTTGCAGGCTACCTCAGTGAGGACATTCATTGACATAACCTTAACTATCAGAACTAAATGTCTGACCCTAACTCTTACCCTAAACTGATCTTAAACCTAAGTCTAACCTTCAACCTAAAACCAAATCTGAAGTCTCAAACAGCCAACAGAAGGTGTGTCAGACAGTGAGGACCGGTCAAAATGTCCTAATTTTCCTAAAATGTCCTTAGTCCCAAGTTTTAAAACTGAAATCGGTACCCCCAATGATAGCCATGCAAATACACACACACACACACACACACACACACACACACACACACACACACACACACACACACACACACACACACACACACACACACACACACACACACACACACACAAACCTCCTACCTTTTCCCGTTTTCGACTTTGTTGCTGGGCTTCTTAAATGGTGGAGTGTCAAACAGGACAAAGAGAGGTGCCAGTGCCGGATAGGATAGTAGAAACACAGGGCTGATCTTATCAAAATCACTGACACACACACACACACACACACACACACACACACACACACACACACACACACACAGTCCCTTGCCTCTCGTAACAGATAATAAACAAAGTGCAGACTATAATTGCTCTCCAGGATCTGTGGCGCCTGTTGCTGTGCGGATGTGTGTGCTTGCATGCTCCTGTGTATTATGCTGTATTGATGGTCATTAAAATTAATGATGAGGGGCTGATGTCACCAAGTAAAAGAAGTGTGTGCATGTGTCTGTGTGAGAGAGAGAGAGAGAGAGAGAGAGAGAGAGAGAGAGAGAGAGAGAGAGAGAGAGAGAGAGAGAGAGAGAGAGAGAGAGAGAGAGAGAGAGAGAGAGAGAGAGAGAGAGTGATATATATATATATATATATATATATATATATATATATATGGGGAGAGAGAAAGAGAGAGACAGAGAGGCAACAAGATGATCTTTTAGCTCCAGAATGATATAGTACATAGACAGTCATGCTTGTGGGTGAGAATTCACACATTTTAGTGTACATGTGTGTTTATGTCGATCACTATAACTAAGATTCATAGGTCACTAAAAGGTAAAAAGAGTGTGTGTGGGAGGGTGAGAGGTAGAACAGAGAAAGGGAGAAAGGGCCCCTAAATCCGCCCCTGTTGATGAATGAGTGTTTTCTTTAATGATTTATTTTAAAGCTTAGATATACTGCTGTCAGTGATTGTAAATGTTTCTATGGTGTCACAATAGCAAGGTTGTTACAATAAGTTACATGTATAAAACACCTGCCTCATGGACATACAATTTAATGGCACGAAGCAAACATAGACAAGGAACTATGAAGTGAAGATAAATATTGTAGTGCATGGGGGCACCAGGCAACAGGAAGGACTGGAATTGTTTTATTTTTCCCTTTATTTTTGAAAGTATCACAGAACAGACAGAAAGAGGGGGAATCACCTGCAGCAAAGGTTGCTGGAGTCGTACCAGGGACACTGCAATTATGGGGCATGGGTTGTAACCACTCGACTACGCTACGGAATCATGTGTGTTAGTGTATGTAACTCCTCCCACCGTCTCTACTATGGGCTTACTTTGACAAAAATCCAAAAATGTTCCACATGTCGCTTCTTAAATGGTCATGAGTTGTGATCCATGGGTGTATTGTTTTTTGCCATATCTGATAGTGAGATGTTAAGTTAGCAAAGTGAACATGAGACAATGATTCAGACAGACTCAGAACACGTTATTGTTCATCAGACACAGTGTTTCTCCCATGTAGTGCCAGCTTGGTGACCCGCCAGGCCTGAGTTGATCCCCCAACAAGGACGGAGGCATCAGGGATTGTTAAAAAAAAACATCTTTTAAGATATTATTTTCAACTAAAATGTGTTAAACAAGTAGTGTAGCTCCTTTTAAGGAATGGCTCAGTATGTAGTGAGCGTAATGGGAGGGGAGGGGGAGGAATGGGAGAGAAAGAGAGGGAGCAGAAAAAAGCAGAGGGTGTACTGATGAGAAAAGAGAAAGACATAAAGGAACTGAGATTGAGATTGAGACGGGTTATTACTTTAGTTAGATTTATGATGAATATATCCACTACTTCTCCCACTGCCTCCTATAACAACTAATAATAACAAAAAGAAATACAACTTCATCAATACAACAAATTGTGCACTATACAAAAGGAAAATAAAATTAAAACTTTGTAGAGTGCAAAGCTCTGGTAATACTAATAAATTCAACTTGCAAAGCAACATCTTCTGTAATGGTTTGTTTGTTCATAATTTTCCAACAAAATAACATGCTCTCAAGCAGCCAATTTCAGATTGAGTCTCCAGCACTTGAATGTAACATAATAGAAACCACATTTCTACAACACAAATATAGTCTAAAAAGCACATCAATACCTGAATCTAATCAAGTCAAGTAAATGCAAGTCTGACTGAGTCATTTCTATCTGTAAACACCCAACCTCATCATGCACATGTCACATACTGCTGTACATTAACACTACATGGTTTTCCAGGTGTTTCTTTACTGTGCAGTTAAATAAAAGTGGGCAAATCAATGGTGAATATGTCTGTGTAAATATGGAAGTAGATTATTGTGTAAATGTTAGCATGCAGAGTGTGTAACTACCTCTAACTGTGAATAAAAAGATTACGATACATATGGAGTTAGCATCATTAGCCAGAGAGAATTTACATAGCAGCCATATGGAAGACACTCATGCATTGTTTTTATGTTACTCAATTATCCATATTTAAACAGACTCATCTGTTTGGGGGATGATGTTGTTGTTATAATAACATAATCACATGGTGTGCCTGGCTAAGGAGCTGTACATATGTGTTTATCTGCTAGACTAGAAATATCATTTCATTTTATCCATAGTCACCATGAACATGAGTCACCAAATGACAGCAGGATCAGTTCACAGACTACCCCAACGACATATCCTCATCTTCTGTTCGTATGATATTGTACGAAAAGTCGTGCACTACTTTTTGTTTGATATCATACAAATCTAAATACATGCAGTGACACAATTGATCAGTGTGCCTGCACAAACAAGTCTCACGGCAGTGCTTAAAATAGCCCCGAAAATTAATCTATTGATTAAAATCCAGTAATCCACAAATATTATATATTACTTTCAAAATATAAACGCTATATTATTAAACATTTAAGCAGGAGATTTTACCCCTTTTGTGTCTTTATACGTCCCGGAAAGACCGGATAATTCACTGGCGATTTTATTTATATCCTAAACATTTCTTAACACTAAAACAAGAAAGTGTCCTGGATAACTCAACGAAATGTTGGGTGAATGTTATGACCATCAGTTTTAATTATTTCACCTTCGATTGTGAAAAATATGTTTTGTTTCTGCCGCTTTGGACATTAGCGGAAGTAGCTACTTTAGCCTACCCATGATCCTCAGCAAACGTAACTTGTTGTGAGGAATAAAAAGATAACGTTCATTTCTCAAATCTTGGAATAATCTTCTTGTAATATCTCTAACTTGTAATTTCTCAAAAACTGTTGGATAGATTGTATTCCGTACAGCTATCAGTGGGTCCTAGTTAATGTATCCTATTCAGTTTGGCAACGCCATGACTTTTTTTATAGTGCCATCATGACGTTGATGCATCAAACATATCCGCTGCTATAAAATGTGTTACAGACTTTCAAGGTCCCCAAAAGATCTGTAATGACTTTTCATCTCTCCTACAAGCAGTTTGAAATTTCTGGTTCACAGAAATGCTTCAACATACTATCAAATGGATTTTGAGGATTTTTGGTAAAGAGACTCATGCCCCCCTCAGGATGAATTGTAATAACTTTGGTGATTGGCTGACATTTCAGTGAACCTCAGTGTTGTGCAGTGAAAACCCTGCAGGTGCCAGATGATTTCTGAAATATTTTAAAATAAAAGGGCCTCATGGTACATATGTATGTCAACAAAATATTGCTAAATATTAGAGATAAGGTCAGATAAAAAAAAAACAAAAAAAAAAACATACAAGCAACTTCACTACATATACCAGTAATTATGGGGTGACATCCTGTGTGAGATTATTTATCTACTTAATGAGTCAGTAGAACGGTCTTGAGGCTGCAACAAAATGGATCATGAGTTGTGCTGTGGAAACTGCCCAACAGACAACTGGCCTTTTGATGAAAGGGCAGCACTCTTTTTCCAAAACCTTTATGGTGTCATATGTCTGTATACGACGCTAACATGAAAAATCCCCGAATGCAGACTTCATGATAGTACAGGTTGATAGAAAGTAGCTTTAATATCCAAATAATCAAAAATTAAAAACAAATTTATAATCTGGCAACAGTAGCCACTCAAAACAGACAAACCAATCCAATCCCAATCCAATCCACTTTATTTATATAGCACACTTTTAACAAACACAAGGTTTCCAAAGTGCTGCACAACAAGATAAAACACAATAAATAGATAACACAATAGAAGCACAATAAAATATTAAGTACACAATAGAAAGATAAAAGCAATAAAATAAAATAGATAAAATAAATAAAATGCACTGCCCAATAAAAATATGCATGTGTACACATAAAATCAACACTCTACATGGTGTCAAAAGCCAAAGAAAAGAGGTGGGTTTTAAGAAGCGTTTTAAAATGAGACAGTGAGGAGGCCTGTCTAATGTGCAGCGGCAATCCATTCCAATGTTTTGGAGCTGCAACCGCAAACGCTCGATCCCCTCTGAGTTTAAGCCTAGCTTTGTGCACTGTCAGGAACAGCTGGTCAGCTGACCTGAGAGATCGGCTAGGAGTGTAGGGGTGCAGCAGCTCAGAGAGGTAAGGTGGGGCAAGGCCATTCAAGGCTTAAAAAGCAAATAAAAACATAACAGAGAAAACGATAACGAGGAGGTAAACCTCGTTTCTGTTTGTGTGTTCGTGTACATGGCGGTGGACGCTATGAACTTGTTAGCCACGGTTAGCTTCGGTTAGAGACCCACGAGTCTAGCGCGTTGTTGTTGTTATACGTCATCAAGCGCGCGCCGGTAAACGTCTAATGCTGCGTTCATGCAGGCTCGGAAATGCTGAAGCCTACAGAACAAATATCGGTTATAAAAACCTGATACCGATACTTCCCGATATTACATTTTTAAGTAAATATCGGCCGATAATATCGGAGGGCCGATAATATCGGACATCCCTAATCAGTTTAAAATTGTAGTTAGAGAGAAAGGACAGGTCTGTAAGTCATTGGGTGAACCTTCTCAGACTGGCTTACCACAGCAAGGGCTTAATGACTGGAAAAATGTCAGGACTGTGGCATGATACACGGACCTCAGTTAATAAGCACAATGTTCAATCAAACAGTTTTAAAGTGTTATACCCGTGATATTTTGTATTAAACTTTTAAGACAATACCTGTAAAGTACTTTAAAGCATAGTATAGTTTGTTTTTTGTTGTTAAAGTGTAAGATGAACTGTAAATGACAACTGCTTTTCAAAAAGAGTGGAGTAATGTACAGCAAAGAGTTACAGGATAGGATTGTTAGTATTTAAAGTGTAAACTTTGTGTCCTTCCTGTTTTCCCACTTACTGATGACTCTTAAGGAATGATCATCCAAACAGGATGTACAAACTGTTAAGCCACAGACTGTGTACAGAAAGCTGTGATGACATTTTATGAAGCAGACCCTACAGTACCTACAACATACACTAGACTAAACTCTCAATCTCAATAATAAGGATGAAAGAATGTGATGCAGTTTTAAACTTTTGCAAGGTAAAAACAAGAGTGTTCCTACCCTGCCTCTCCCCCAGAACTCTAACTATCCTCCCCCAAGTAAAAATATAAAATATGGATGATCGTACAGCATGGCGCTTCACGGTAATTTCCATACAGTCCCTAAGTACAGGTGAACACAGAGCCACTAAGCATGGCTGCTCTTGTTCTCAGAGGTTATTTATGAATATTTTTGCAATATGCCGTGGGGTACCTTGTTTAGTCAGATCTGGCAAACACAACCGTATTTGATTGCAGTTTAATTAAATAAATTATGAATTGGGTGAAATGTGTTCTGGCTTGCTGATTTTGGACAGTACACATCAGACGAATGAGAGTCTTACTCACATTGAGCAGTAACTTTAACACCCACACAACACTGTGTGTGGAGCACTCAGAGCACATCCCACTTCAACTTGGCATCCTGTTAAGCAACAAGCATGAATACAACAGCTGCAAGCATTGCAGAGTGCCGATAAAGGCTTACTACTAGTACAGTATGTTGGTTAGAAATGTCACCCAAAGCCTTAGTGCAAGACGGCCAGCAAATTTAATTAGATGCTGGGCTCGGGCCAGACCACATTAGTTCAGTGGTGAAAGGTTTGATTATGATAATTAAAATCCCCAAAATGGATTCTACTTCCTAGATCTGAAGTAAACATTATAATTTGATATTTGACATTGATTTTGCTTGACCAAAATATTGAAGACAAATGTCAAGGCTTCCTGTAAGTACTAAAGTGTGATGGCAGAGTGTAATGGCTGTAGATAAATCAGGCAATTGCAGTGGAAATTGGTTTAATCTTTTGCGTCCTATTTGTTCATTCAGTCTTATTGAGTGAGGTACAATTTGGTGTGCAAGGTTAATGACTTGTACTACAAAGCAAAAGCTTCACCGAAGAGAGGAGAGAGGCCTGCCTCACCCAGTGCGTCATTATTAGTTTGGAACATATTTTTTAACATATATTTATTACATATTCATTCATTAATTGTTTGGTGTACTTACTTACAGTTAAACTATGTACCTGTTGTCGTAAGTAGAAGGCATTTATGCATCTACAACATAGACTGTAAACATTTTTTTTTTTTTTTTTAAATGGACATAGTCACCATGATGCCACCCATTGTTTATTGGACTGCCATTCTGAAGCTAATTTTCGCGAGGGAAAGAAGGCCTAAAACATTGTATTGTGGATCCCACTGCTTTTCTTGGTAAGACCTGCGTTACTCTGCCTCTGAACGCCCTTTTCTACCTATGACTGGCATACCCTGATATTTTTATCCTAACTCCAACTAATACCATGCCTAAACCTAACCAACCCAAGCAATGGAGGCGATAAGTACTGGCCAATCAGAAGAGGCAGAATAGGGTGTGTCTTGCCAAGAAAAGCAGTGGGCCCCTTATTAATGCACCTAAAAACATTCTAAAAAAATGCACACACCAGGAAAACTGGAACTGAACTGCTGAGTCCTAAGAGGGTCTTTTGGTACAATAAAACACTGAATGAGATTTTTTTTAGGCGACTAACATGTTACAATAACTTTCATGAACTGAAAACACATTGTGAAAGAGGGGCAGCTATGCCTTTACTCTGTCAATGTGGGTTTATGCCATGGTTACTTTATGTAATTAATGTTGTCACTGTGGTAGCAATTTGTCAGTGACCACATAACCATGCTATAAAGCATATGCTTCATTGTCTATTTTACTTTAAATGGGGTTCTATTTTACAAAATGAACATCATGCTGCATGCATTAATAAGACTTGAAACTAGTGATTGAGACCATAAACTCATAACGAAACTGTTAACTGTGGTAATATTTTGCAACCAATAGAATCACCCCCTGCTGGCGATTGAAGATAATGCAGGTTTTTAACCACTTCTGCATTGGCTTTACTTTTCAGATCAGGAGCTACCCACTTGGTCTACAAGAACACACCATAACAAGATCACCCACTCATCTCTGTGTAAGTTCCTTTACATGTCCAGTTCCCTTTGTATTTGATTCTCCACTGTTCTCTTTGGATTTACACAACACACACTTAAACTAAGTTGAAATTGAATGAGGTAGTATTAGAAAGAGAGGTGGCAACGGAGAGAGCAGGAAACACTCCAAATGGCTTTTATATCCACAACCTAAGGAAAATCTCCTCTTCTCCTTCTATTCCTATGCTTCCCAATCTATTTACTGATGGGGGAAACAAAAAACAAAGACATACACACTCACTGCACTGACTATACAGCAGTAAAACATCTCTCCTACTGATTTCTAAAACACTCGACTTAACCTCTGGGACATGCTAGTCTACAGAGCACGCACTAACACACACATACACAGACCTCTGAAAGGAACAACTTAACCTCAGAGAGTTGATCCTTGCTAAAACCTACTGAAATATGAAAGACCTGGTGGGAGGAGGGGAAGAGGTTGAACACAGACACAAAGAGGGGAAAGAGAGGAGGGAGAAGATGTAAAAGGAGCGAGTGAATATTAGATAGGGAGAGGTGAGGTCATGAAAGGGTCTGGGACATGTGCTGTGTCAGTGCCGTTAGATGATGGGGGAGCTTCTCTGCCAGGGAGACATCTGACTTATATTCAAGTACTGTGACGTTGCTGAAAGACATTTTCTCAAGAAGGACTCTTTTAGACTCTAGCTTATTCAAAATGTATTCAGAGAAAACCTCTGAGTTACTGGAAAACCAGACATTTCAACATATTGCTGGAACGTATGTGTTCCACTACTTAAAACCCACTAAATAAACTCTTAAATGTCTTTGGGGGAAAATATAAATATATATAAGGTAATTAAAAAACTGACACAACAGTAGCCACATGATGGTGAAAGTGAACAAAATAAATAAAATAAAATAAAAATACTAATACTGCATACAATAAAACATTTGTGTAAAATAATCTGCAATTATATAAATCTGCAGTATACATTAATTCTTGATACGCTATACAAGTGTACAATGTTTCTGGGATTAAATAGTAAGGACAACCTCAGTCTTATTAGTGGGTACTACTATTAGTGGTACTGGGAGCTGTGGTGTCATACATAGTTAAAAATGTGCATATATATAATGTGTATTTGTTGGTAATGGACAAGAGGGTGACCAACCAAGTAAACCTGATGGTGTATCAAGACCTTAGCACAAACTGAAATAAATTAATAATAATAAAGCATGGGAAATGTTGGAAATGATAGATGTTACATATTATATTAAACATATAGTATTATATATCCATACTTTTATACTTTGAGTATCATGACTGACCTTGAAAAAGCCAACACTGTGTATACAGTAGCTCACTGTTTGATAAAGACAACACTTCACTGATGGGATTAGATTCAGACAGCTGTGGAAAGGCAGATGTGAAAAAAACAACAACTGATGCATAACAAAAAAAGAAAGGTAAAATAGAATAACCATTAGGGAAAGATACACACACACACACACACACACACACACACACACACACACACACACACACACACACACACACATAAAAAATCTACTTCCTGAGGAGTGACAGAAAGGTGTGACAGGGTCATCTGGTAAGAGGTTTTATTTTCCCAGAATGCACTTGTACAAGCCTCCCAGGGACACGATCAGAGAGTTGGATTTAGGTCAGGTTGTCATCAACACATAAATAGAAACAACAAAAATGTCAACACGTCAATGCAAGCATAGCCTTTACACAAACACACAAACACACACATACACACACACACATACAAAAGAACACGATGCAGCAAAGCTTGTTACATTCACATTTGGAGCTGGAGAAAGTTGACACTGGTCAAATATTCTGCTTTAATTGGCTGCGGTGTTCACAAAGCCAGCTATGTGTCTGCATATTGTTGTGAGATATTCTTTGGAATTTCAATTTGTAACAGACATATGTAGTAGTAATTTAAAGAGAGATACCACATTGTTGTTCTGATTAAACTAAATGACTGCATTTCTTTTTCTTTTGGCTGATCCTGTTTGGGGTTCTCACAGCAGAACATCCATTAATATCTCTTCATGTACTCTGCATCTTTTTCACTCACTGCCAACCACCCGCATGTCTTCCCCCACCCTATCCATGATTTCCTCTTACCTGGCAGCTCCATCTTCAGTATCATCCTCCCAATATAACCAGCATTTCTCCTCAGCACATGTCCAAGCCACCTAAATCTCACCTCTCACCTCTTGGTCTCCAATGATATACTCATTCCTAATCCTGTCCATCCTCATCACTCCCAATGGAAATCCAAACATCTTCTACTGTGCCACCTCAAGCTCTGCCTCCTGTCTTTTCATCAGTGCCACTGCCTCCAAACCCTACAACATAGCTGGTCTCTTGTAAACCTTCCCTTTCATTCTTGCTGCTAACTTTCTGTTGAAAATCACTCCTGACACTCTTCCTAATCTTTACCGAACAGCTCATCCACCTTCACCAGCCTCTACCCGTGGCATCTTCACCTTCCATTCACACACATGTATTCCGTCTTGCTCCTACTGACTTTCACTTCCGGTTCCGGTTGAGTGCATGCTGGCGCATTTTGATGCCGCTGCTCACTGGCCCTTATCTGTGAATTTTTTGTGAATTAAATTGATATATGGACTCTGCAGTAGATATTTTACATTCGGCAAACACAGCACTGTTGGATTTATACATTGGCTTCCCCATCAAAACAATCTGCTTGTCAGTTTTGTCTGATCTTGTCTGCTCACCTGTGGACTGCTCACCTGTGGGGCTCCCACGCCTTCCTACTGCTTTCCGGGAACGTTACTCCTCTCTGGCTTAACATGAAGATCCACAACCTTGCCGTAAGGTTTGTGCTTGCCTGGATTGTCCCGTCCATCATATTCAATCCATCGTCAGCCCTACTCCAATACACGGCTGCTGAGCTCCTCCAGTTTCGGCTCCACCGGTACGATTCTCCTCTGCTTCAGCATCTCTGCCCTGACATCGCTCGCCCACCTCCTCGGAAATACATCCACCGTGGCTCCCGACGACTCCACTGCAATCAACTCCATCTAATAATAATCTACCACGATACCTGGAAGGTTTTACCTGTTACAGTTCCAGTATATTCATCTTTTGAAACTCTGGCTCTTCAACTTAATGGTCCAACTCCAACTATTTTACTTACTATCTATCGCCCACCCAAACCTAACAAGGATTTTATTAATGACTTCTCTGCTTTCCTCACTCACATCTGCTCTCTCTTTCCCAATGTAATTTTGCTTGGTGATTTTAATATTCATATGGACAACCTCAATCTGGCTCTTACCAAGGATTTTACATCTTGTCTGGACAGTTTTGGACTCAAACAGTACATTGACTTCCCTACACACACTAAAGGACATATCTTGGATCTGGTCTGCTGCTTTGGTGTCACTCCTTTTAACTGTTCCGCTGATGATCTTCCCATCTCTGATCACATGTTAATTACATTCAACTCCAGCTTAAAACTGTCCAAAACTAAACAGTCACGTCTTATCTCTTTCTGTAATATTAAAAACATTGACTTAGCAGCTCTCTCCTCAGGTATTGACAGCCTCCCCAGTTTCATCTACTCCTCCCCTCCTGATCAACTGGTTACCCTCTACAATGATCATCTCCACACTCTGTTGAACTCACTTGCCCCTATAAAAACTCGGGCCGTATCATTCACCCACTCAGCTCCCTGGTTTTCACCTCTTCTACGACAACTCAAAACCGAAGGACGTCAACTTGAACGGCTCTACAAGAAAACTGGACTCTCTGTTCATAAGGAAATGTACCACTCCCACATTGTTTAGTACAAAGACACCCTCTCCTCAGTCAAATCCCAATATTATGCAGGTCTGATAAGTGCTGGTGGTGGGAATTCCAGGGTCCTATTCTCAGTGCGGAACAAAACACTACGCCCCCCGGACTCTTTTCCCCCTCACTCTGGTGTTCCTCAAGGCTCTGTCCTCGGTCCCATCCTATTTATCATCTATCTCCTTCCTCTTGGTCATATTTTCCGAAAATACAACATCCATTTCCATTGTTACGCGGACGACACCCAGCTCTACCTCACCTCTAAACCCACCTCCATCTTCCCGCCCCCCTCCCTCTGTGTCTGTTTTCAGGAAATTGAAGCCAGGTTCTCTTCCAACTTTCTCAAACTCAACAGCGATAAAACTGAGGTCCTCCTCGTTGGTTCAAAATCCTCTCTCACTAACACTCCCAGTTTCACCATCCCCATTGACAACTCTTCTGTTTCCCCCTCCACTCAGGTTAAGAGCCTGGGTGTCGTCCTTGACAGCTCTTTGTCATTCCAGATCCATTTTAATAATGTTACCCGGTCAGCCTACTTCCATTTTGCAATATCAACCGTCTCCGTCCCTCACTTCCAACAGCGCTGCCATCCTGGTCCACACTCTAGTTACATCCCTCCTAGACTATTGTAACTCCCTCCTCTTCGGTCTCCCCCACAAGTCCCTCCGTAAGCTCCAACTGGTCCAGAATTCAGCTGCTCGTATTGTCTCCAGAACTCCATCCATCAATCATATCACTCCTGTTCTTCAACAACTTCACTGGCTTCCTGTCAAATTTTGCATAGACTTCAAAATCCTGCTTCACAATTTCAAGGCCATCCACAACCTCGCCCCCCCTTTCCTCTCTGACCTCCTCCACATCAACACTCCCTCCCGAGCACTCAGATCAGCCTCCTCCATCAGCCTCACTGTTCCCTCCTCCCGTCTGTCCACCATGGGGTCCAGAGTCTTCATCCAAATCCTGTCTTAAAACCCACCTCCTCAAACTTTCATACTCACTCTAATTTGTCATCCACCCTGCAGTTTTCTGATTTTATTTGTTTTTTTTATTGCACTAACATGTGTCCTTTTGCTCTTTTAAATTGTTGTTGATATGTTGTGTAAGGTGACCTTGAGTGCCCTGAAAGGCGCCTTAAATAAAATGTATTATTATTATCATTATTATTATTCCACTTCCCTCCAGTGCATACCTCCACCTCTCCAGGCTCTGCTCAACCCGCTCCCTACTCTCACTACAGATCACAATGTCATCTGCGAACATCATAGTCCATGGAGACTCCTGCCTGATCTTGTCTGTCAATCTGTCCATCACCATTACAAACAAGAAAGGGGCTCAGAGTCAATCCTTGACGTAATCCTACCTCCACCTTGAACCCATCCGTCACTGCAGCTGCACACCTCACAGCTGTCTCACTGCCCTCATACATATCCTGCCCCACTCTTACCACCACATACTTCTCTGCCGGTCCCATCTTCCTCCATATAATACCACACCTCCTCTCTCAGTATCTGTCATATGCTTTCTCTAGATCAACAAAGACATGATGCACCTCCTTCTGACTTTCTAGCTACTCAAATCTGTAGTGCATTGTTCCTGGCATGAAACCTTACTGCTGCTCACTAATTTGGGTTTAGGCATGATTACTCTATTTATCCTCCCACAGCAAAAAATAACCCTTCATACACAGTTAGAAAATAGCAGAGGGGGGATAGAGGCAGAGAAAAGGGAGCATGTGAGAGAAAGGGTGTAAAAATATAAATAGACCTGTAAGTAACACTCAGGTATGAAGTTACCTCATTATTATTCAGGACTTTTTCCCTCATATCACATGGTTTTCTCATGGCCCAGTAGCAAATACTCTACAGCCTTTAAAAGGAAAATATGTCATTTCTGTCACTAGGGGTCTCCCAATCAAAACAACAAAAGACAGAGATTTATGACATTGTGAAGTAGCGTGGGATCATGGGAGTTGTTGTCTTCATTGTTAAACAACCAGCTTCTACTGGTTAGGATTCCTTCAGTGTTTTTTTTACTGGGAACCAAATTATCCGCAGAGTACATTTCCTCTTCAGAACAAACAAACCCGTTGATTAGAACCAGTGAAAACAATGAATAAAGCAGTTATACATAAATAGAGAAATATATTGTTTTTTCCGAGGCTCGGAACGATAAGGACAGGCTGCGAGCCGAGCTACTGTTAATGTGTGTGCAGCTTGTTTCTCTGTCAACTTAAAATCCAGATGTTCAGGTGTTTTTTTTGGTTTTGTTTTAGTTTTTTCAATATCACAACCCAAATTATCTGCAGAAGTCTCCCCTCATCTTCAAAATAAATGAACATGGGGATTAAAAAAAAAAAAAAAAAGGTGTTTGTTTTGGCTGCTGCTAATGTTTGCTCAGCTTGTTTCTCTGACAGTACAGATATCAAATGACTAAAATCCTTGTTTTATCCAACAAGGTCTAAAAAGTGTATTGTATAAATGTGGCTTTAAACTAAATAAAAGTCCATTTGAATTTTCTGGTGGGCAACCACAATGCTGACATATTACTTTGTACACATACACTCTTTTGGTAGACACCATTGTGGTGGATAACCACAACGCCAACACATGCACACAGGATGATTATCATCTCATGCATGTATACTCTTTGATAGAGGGGATATGACGCCATTAGCTGGCGACCAAATAAAATGGATTATGAGATCAAAGTTACAGAAATACTTAAATATTTAGAAATACTGCTACGTTAGCCCACATTTTAGCTGCTCCTCTCAAGCTAAAGTCAGACACTGAACAGTATGTTAGTGACCAGGTGAGAATGAATCCAGATTCTGGATGATCAGCTGCTCTGCAATGGACAACACAGGTGGCTGTGATGATGTTAGGTGAGCAAGAACAGTGGAGTATCACCTTGATATGCTGTTCTCAGGATAGTTTGGTGTGTAAAGCAGTGCACAAGAGCGGCCATGGACAAGCAATATACATGTACCATCTTATCTGTGCACTGCAGTAGCAATCCCTATGTACTTCAAATCAACTTTTAGATGGGAGTTAAGGTAAAATGCACTAAAATGATTAGAATAAAGGGATGTCAGACATTGACACAGCTGCCACAAAGCACATACATGTACATTTGGAGACCTTTTAAAAGGAGCAGCTTAACCTCAGAGTTGATCCTTGCTAAAAACTACTGAAATATGAAAGACCTGGTAGGAGGGAGTGACGGTGGGGAATGGAAGGAGACACAAAGAGGGGAAGAGAGGAGCGAGTGAATATTAGATAAGGAGAAACGAGGTCATGGAAAGGTCTCGAGCCAGTGCTGTGTCAGTGCTGATCCAAAGCAAGCTCAGTTACATCTACATACACGTGCATAACAAGCAAAACAGCCACCTAAAGCTGCATTAACACATCCTACAATTATTAATCATAGAGCTGTAATTTAATATTATTGTCTATTAAATTTCAGTGGACTTTTACTGGTCATGTTTTCATTCAATCAATCGTTCAGGTTAGTCTAATTTAAAGCTCTTCACAGATGACTGACAAGCTGATAAACCATTTTAAAAAAATGAAGACTAAAGCACACAGGGGGAAAAAAAGTATGAAAATGTATTTCAAATAATAATATGTTTTCAAGTAATGCATTAATGCAATGCAATCTAAACATTAATTCTAACATGAGTTACTGGATTTCTTGACATGTGTAAAGGGTCTTATAATGCTGATGTAATGCAGTGAAACAGTTAATTGAAGTGAACATTAGCTTGTGGATTTAGTGTAATTTTGCATATATCTTTAATATTGTATAAATTACATCAGGCATTTTTTTTTAAATAAAATTTGTATTTATATTAAAATAAAGACAGTTATTTTTATGTATTACCTTCCAATGGAAAAGAGGTGAATTTTGACCCTATTGGCTGTCAGTATATTTATGCAGGATGGAGGAGTGTGTGTTTATAATGACTGCCATTATCCCTCCTTCCTTACCTCTAAGTGAAAATGACATGTTTATACACTATGACTCTGTGTTTTACATTATATCCTAATGCACATGTGTTCTGTTCATAACTCTCTCTAAAACCATTAAGAGGACATAGTCTCTCTGAAATGATGGAGTGTGTGTGTGTGTGTGGGGGGGGGGAGAGAGAGAGGGAGAGAGAGAGAGAGAGAGAGAGAGAGAGAGAGAGAGAGAGAGAGAGAGAGAGAGAGAGAGAGAGAGAGAGAGAGAGAGAGAGAGAGAGAATCTGTTCTGTTTACATGAGTGTGTTTAGAAAGTCTGCTCTCTGTTAATCCATGCCATACTTTGAGTGTGTATATGTGTGTTTCCACGCGTTTATGTTTCAGCCTTCAGAGAACCGATGAACCTCAGACAGGAATAGGCATATTTTCGGTGTACGCACACACACACACACACACACACACACAGAGCTTGGTGAAAATCATTACAAGCAGGTGTGTTTAGATAGATCCAGTTACTCTGGCTGCCTTTGCACAAACTCTAGCTCTCTCTCTCTCGCTCTTTGTATCCTCTTCTCCATCTCTCTCGCTCTTTCTGTGAAGTGGTTTTCTGTTTACTTCAGTTTTGCAACAGCAGTCTGACTTGAAACACACACCAGGAAAACAAAGCAGCATGCATTTAAAATGAGAAAGGAGTCCAAATGGAGTAATAACACACACACACCCACGCACATTTAGCAATAACACACTCATACATTTGTATTGTTAAATTTCAAAAACATGAAGTCCTGATTGTGAATGTCTTGGGAGGAAGCCCTTGCATACACACACACACACACACACACACACACACACACACACACACACACACACACACACACACACACACACACACACAGGACAAGCTGTGAACGTGTGGCTTCAACCCTATTAATCCACCCTTTGTGTTTAATGTGTTCACATCCATGCTTTCATATATCTTAAGTTCTCCTGGCTTTTTTTTTTTTTGTCATGTTTAATTACTTTACTGTGACATTTTCTTTTTTTTAACTTCTAAATTGTGCTTTTTGAATGCAATATGTTATATTTTCATGTACTTTTTTTAGTTTACTCAACTGAAAGCCTTGGTTTTAAGTGCTGCTTAAAATAAATTCAGCTTTCAGGGCTTTCATTCAGTCGCTATTACTAGCTTTTTATTTTGATTTATATCTGATTACTGGCATCAGGTAGCACTGATATGAGAGGATGCAAAAGGAAAAAATCAGGCAGTCACTAAATACATACAGCTTCACTCTCTAAGGCCCTTAAATATCCAAAGCAAATTTCAAAGTGGGCAGTGGGCAGTGGATTGGATCAGATCAGTCTGATGGTCTGAGAATAAAAGCTGTCCCTCAGCCTACAGATTTAGCATTTCACTTTTCTGTACCTCCTGCTAGAGGACATAAATGATATGATATGCTGATATCACATGATGAGAGAAAAACGTCTTAGTTTTTTTGCTGAGAAACAAAGAGAAGCAGCCAGTCTCTGCTGCATGTTGCTGTTATTTACAGTCGCACTACTTTCCTCTGTTGTCAGGAGAGAATGCCGCACCTTTATTCTGCTTCCTTGTTCTGTATAAAAGGTCCGGACACTGAATGGGGGAACACAGTTGCTCTGCCAACAAGTGGCTACAAAGGTAGTCACAGAGCCGGATTGACGATTGCACGGTGGGACAGGGAGCTGACGCTGTTGTGTTAGCAGCTGTGGTCGAGCGAGAAAGCCGGTCAATCAGATCAATAAACCATAATATTCTGATTGTTTCACAGCTGTTCAACAGCTCAAATAAACATGCATGGGCCAACTATTTATTCAATGAATCAAAATGTGCTATTTAGGGGAAAGGTATTGTTATTGGGATATGAAAATGATTTATCCGGAGATGAGATTTTGGTCATATTGCCCAGCCGGTGGGTGGAGTCTTTAATGATGCTGTAGCCTCTTCTATGGACTCTCTGGTGGTAGATGTCCTGTAGAACTGGTAGGAGCATCCTGGCAATCTTCTCAGCAGTCCTTACCACTCTTTGCAGAGTCTGGTTCATGGTGCTGTTTCCACACAGGCCAAGATTCTCTCTCTGATGCAACTTTAGAGGCAGCTGAAAATTCTTGGTAACATGAACTTCTCAGTTTCCCTAAAAAGTACAGCAACTGTTATGCAGCTAGGTAACGTTGCATGTCCAGGTGAGGTAACAGATTGTCAGTTGTTGATGACGTCACCTCTCCTTCATCATGTCCACTATCATCTCCTTGGTCTTATCTGTGTTGAGTGAGCCGTTTTTGGTGCGTCACCAGACTTGCCACCTCTCTCTTGTATGTCATTACATCACCCCCAGTGATCCGACCATTGATTTCAGGATGATGTTGTCCTTGTGTGAAGCATCCTCTTGAGGTGTCAGGGTTCATCATCGCAGCGTTTGAAGTTAGATTTGCAATTCTGACAGAGCCAGCCACAGAGTGTGAGGCACAGAGTGTGAGGTTCAGACTAAGGTTGTACAGTGTGTTGGTGAGTTTGTGGAGGAGGACTGTATTAAAGGCTGAGCTGTAATTGATGAAAAGCATTCTGATGTAAATATCTTTGTTTTCCAGGTGGGAAAGGGCTATGTGCAGAGCTGCAGAGATAGTGTCTTCAGTAGGGCAGTACGCATACTGCAGGGGGTCCATTTGCTCAGGTGTTTTACTCTGGATGTGGGCTAGAACCACTCTCTCAAAACACTTCATTATGATTTATGTGAGTGCAATGGGCTTGTATTCATCCAGGCAAGTGTCTAGGCTTTTTGTTGGAGGTCTTGGGTGATTGTGGTTGTTTTAAAGCAGGTTGGGACTGTGGCCTGTGCAAGAGACAAGTTAAAGATGGAGGTGAAAACATGTAGCATAGGTCTCGAGGGCCTGTCCAGGTATGTTAGTGTGTGTGAGATCATGCTCTGTGTTTCACTGTGTTGGAGGTCTTGAGGGGGGAACTGGATTTATTAAGGTGTTCAGATAGGGAGATGGTGGTGGTGTTATTTCCATGGTGGTGCCCTTACAGTCTGATCTGTTGTGGGCCCTGCCAGATAGGTCAGCCATGAGCAGCGGGTGAAGCAGTTGTCAATATGTGAGAATATCACAGAATGTAAGAAAATGTAAGAGACAGCCCAATTTGCCAAAAGCCGATTAAATTTGACTCCTTTTATTAGCTGACTCTTATAGGATAATGTGAAGTCTACTATCATGCCAATATACTTGAAAAACTGATCATAACTCAGCTGGTCTTGGTGTGTAAAACATAAGAATTTTGATAAAATAATCAATTTGGAGGTTGATTGAGCAGCATTTCATGACCTGTTCAGCTCCTTTAAGTCAGTCACAGAGCAGTGAGGTCACCTGGTAAAGAGGTAGAACCTGATTGATGCTTTGCAAAAGGAACCTTATTGCACCAACTTTTCCTCAATTTTCAGAGCTAATAATACAAAAAAACCAAACTAAAATAGTTTCATGTGAATAACACATTTTTGCCAAAAATGTCACATATCATTATTAATCTCAGGAAACTTTGATCTCATCATGGTGCCAAACAAAAGATCATCCTTATACTTAATGGCAGTGTGGCCAGTAGCTGTCAAGACGTTTTCTTTGAACACAAGTGTTGCAGTCTGACTGACATCCTTGACAGATATCTGGGCTTTGGAAAGGATCAGAGAATAAATCTTCATGGAGGAGTTTACTTTAGCTTCAACTAATATTGCGTTTACTATACGAGTCATTGTCACACGTTTATGACAGACCATGAGAGTGTTGTTTATCTGCATTAACGTTAAAGCCTCATGTCCTCCAGACTGGGGCGTGTGCTGTCGTCTGGGTTCCTGAAGCTGCATAAATGAAGTGGTTAAGCATGTGCAGGTGCATGCTTATCCATGAGTCACATGGTGTGTGTGTGGGTGTGTGTGTGTACACTGTATGTATGAGAGAAATGTGTGCATCCACTATTACCATGCAGTTAGTGATTCCTGGAATGAAATATTACCAAAGGTAAAGTAAATTGATAAAGTTTAAAGTATAAAAATATGTATTTATAAATGAATAACTACTGGTACATTCAAATAAACCAGTCTTTAATAGAAAAGCATTTTTACCAAAATGCTCACCAAAATAGACTGTGTGTAAACACAGGTGCGACTTATTTACTGTTTTTTTTTACAGTAAATTCTATTAATCTATAACTCAACTCTCCTGGATTGTATGTCATTGTCTCAATGGTACCTCTAACATCACCCAACCACCAACACATTCCCTTTTCAGTCCGAATGCAGCCTAGGTGTAGTATGACTGATTTGAATGAGATGAAATACAAACATGGTATGTAATGTGCATTGGATCTGCTTTATAATGACAGTTAACCATTAATGCGTTGTTGATGGAGACATGGAGGAAATGGCGGTAATGGTGTGTTTTAGAAGTTAGATTCTACATTTTTTAAAAGCTCAAAACAAAGGGCAAAGTCTTACTTTTCCTTGTGCTGTATTTTTTACTGTGGGTGGGATAAAGGGTGTCATTTATTGGATGACCTCTTCAGATTGCATTAGAGGCTGAAAGCATGGTGACCTTAAGCACCCCCTAACCACTGGAAAGCCCTTCACTGGCAATCACCTCGCCCTCCACAAGTGCCTAATCATTTTTAACAGTGGCTCGGCTAAAAACCTTCAAATTGCCTGTGAGGTCACTGACTGTGTTTGTGTGTGTGTGGATGTGCATGTCTTTGCAGTTGTTTGTAAGTGTGTATCTGTATATATGTGTAAATGATTATATGCTCAAAAATGTGCTTGTTTGCTTCTGTTCCAGGGTGTGACTAAAAAAAGACGACAAAATGTCCTTTTGTCTTGAAAGCAAGACCCATGCATAGTTGTTAAAATGGGACAAAGAGTTTCAGGGGAATTTGCCATTTACAGTCAGGCACTGTGAACAGCTCCCCTATGGGGGCCTGAAACATTGAGTCCCCTGGGACATAAAGGCTGTGTTCTTCATGGAAGATTTATGACTGTTTATGTTTGGCTTGGTATTTAAACAAATGATAAATACTGGAGCTATGCAATCGCTGCAAAAGTAGGCTCGACTAACAATAAGAGTAACAATTGAAAAGTGCTGTAGAGAGTTCTATAAAGATCATACACAAACTTAATAACTACCAATAGAGTCTATTAAATTAAAAGGTAGTCTATTATATTCCTTTTGGTGTGTGTTTGTATATGAGTGTATCCATAGTTCTATGATATATATGCTATATGTCATAAGAAACAACACTGGTGTCATAATAATCTATACTCGGATGTGTCTATTCAAATTTGGTACATTCAAGTCACAAGAACCTTAATGAACCAAACTAAAGGGACATCCACACTGAGAACAATATACAATAAACTATAAATATATAGTTTCAAATATCGTTCTAATTCAAGTGGATGGCCGAGTCCACACCACAACTATAGCGATAACGATAGAGGAGATATCATTGGAATCACTTTCAGAGCGATTTTATGAACGATAAAAACGCTGACAGCCAATCAAAATGCTTTCAGAGTGATGTATTTATTTATTTTAATGCAGCTTTGCTCCTCTCTCAGCACAGACTGACACACTGTAAACTGGAGCAGGATGACACCCAGAGGTGATTTCTTTAGATAGGTCCTTATTATTAGAAAGATGCTGGAAACTTTTTTTTCTGTATTATAATGTAAAAAAAGAGAGTTAGCGGATCTTTGTATCTGTGCTCATATTGTGTGTCACTGCTGCAGCAGTGCACTTTAACACACCGCGTTTCAACATCTGCTGCGGCTCAGTTTGGTCTATAAATACTGACACATCACAGCAACTAGTGTCTGAAATACTTTTACTACACACTGAATCAGGACCCACCCTTGTTTCTGTATTCTCTTTCAGTTCTATGTTGTAGTGTAAGGATGCTGAGTTCGCTAATGTTGGTGTATATGTCGGTCCTATCTGCCCATCCATTGGTCCAACACTTAGCAGAATATCTCCATAATTTACAAGCTTAATTGCCATGGCATTTGGAGTTATTGACCTGACATTTGTGGGATCCAAATCTCTTCCAGAGCCCTTGGAGATATCCATGATTCCCATGATTTCAGTGATATATTTACCTTTCACATTTAAACATCACATCAATGTCAGTATTTTCCCATCATCAACACAAGTCCAAAACAATGTGTCTTTAGAATGCATTGTGTAATGTCAGTAATTTGACCAGGCGTTCACAGACAGCAGGGTTCAAACATAGCTTTTTGTTCATTGAATACTTACAATGTTTAACATTTAAAAATAATGCTGCATTTTCGGTTGATTGATTTTTGCAACTAAAGGTTATTCCCTATGAGTGTTTAAATGCTTACTACCAGCAACGGTGCTTTCAGTTAATCTGAGCCTGGAAAAAACACGAGTGCAAAATAAGATATAAAACTATCACTCAACACTTAAGCACACCTGCAACCCAAGAGAAAATAATTATTGTGTTTCTTACCTGATGAAGACATTCTGACAGACAACCTTCTCCAAATCAATCTGAACTTAGTTCAGACTTGTGGAATTTTCATTGCCAACTTGTATAAAGGTTGTCCTGAATTTGCAGTCCCCCATGATTAAAAATCTCCAGGACCACTAATATGATGAAGCTTGATATTGTGTTTTGTGGGTTGACCCGGGTTGGACCTGGTCCTTACATGTGTTGGTGATGTAACTAGTCTTGTCAGTGGAAAATTCTAAGAACGATTTATATTTGATGCAAGCTTTTAACGGGAGTCCTGTCATAGATATGTAGTGTGTAGGTTTTTGATTTATAGTTTGCTGAGGAAAGCCTAGGGCTGAAATGCATCCGTTGTTTTGCTGTCGTTCATCATTAAAGAAGTGATTTACACTTATCTGTGAGTGCTGACCTCTCCATTTGTTATTTTTCTGATCTTTTTTGGGGGGTTGGCGCCCATTACTCTCTGAAGACTGCAACGCAAAACAAGTGTATCATAAATACTTTCATCATATTATGCTTGAACTATATTCCCCACAGTAACTGTTTACATTTTTATAATTCAATTTGTGAAACGAGTGATGGTGGGAAGGTTTATCTTCTTTCATTATTTGATTATGAGACTATTCCAAGGCTATCCAATTATTCAAACAAGACTGTTTCTCATTTGATCATATGCAGATTTCCTAGCCCCAACTGTCATACATTGTAAATCCAAATTCCACCTTTCAAAACATCCCATCATATATGGGATTCCTGCCAGGTCCATGTTTTTCTACAGACTCCGGAAAAGATTATGGCATACCTGTCACGGACATACACTTCTATATTCCTGACTGTAAAGTTGTACTTGGCATTTCAGACAGCCATCACGATGAAACTGAAGAATCCCTTGTAGCTTTGAAAATAACTCCAAGTGTTGGCTGGGTTTCAGAGTTGTACGTTTCCTGTCTATTGCTCTGAGACACTTGGGATAGGACCACTACTAGCGATTCTCTGGATTTTTTTCCCTCTTTGCTGCATCAGGGAGAGTCATGAAGTCCCCTTTCCATGCAGGCCTTATAGCTTTCACACCTCACCTACTGTTCAACCAAGTGTTGCAGCTGCTAGCTTCAAACTGGCTGCCAAGGCTGCCAGAGGCAAGAAATGGAGGGTGACGCCAAGCCACTGTTCTGCAACAACTGGTGGATTTTTACACATTTTGGTGTGTAATGATCATCACATGTCACAGAAGGAAATACTGATGGTGTTTTTCACCATCACTTTCTGTCCTTGGTTGAATGAAAGACATATGTGCTCTAGAGTCACATTGGTGTACTTTATGATCTGTGCTGCAGGCACTACTGCTGTTTCACTTGTCCTCTCATAAATGCTTTGAAATCATTGATTCCACTGTTGAAATGTTAGCAGTTCAGTTCAGGGAGGCTATAATTGCCTTAATATATTAAAGTGAGCCCAACCAAAACCCTAATTACGCTTAAATAATTGAGTTTAACGTTTTGGTTCAAGGCAATTTGAGCTGATAATTTACACCTACAATAAAGGTTCAATGTGTAAGCAATGGCTACCTGAACTAAACAAACAAATATGGGGCAGCATATTACACCCAACCCTTTCCCCTAAATGCATCACCCCACCATCATTAATGTCCAATGCTGTGCAATATTAGTTTTCCAATTCTACTAATTTCAATTTAATTGTGCAAACATATAGACATATAACTTACATATATATTTTCTTAGTCTGTGCAATAACAATATCATCTCTGGTATATTACCACTCAATACCAATATTACTCTTGTAAATAATGTCACGATTGTTTTTTTATTTTTATTATATTTTTTTACTATTATTGTTCTTATTGTTTTTCGTACTTATTTATTGTTCTTTATTATTTTTCTTATTGATGCTCTCCTATTTTACTGTCCACTTGCTGCTGTAATCATGCAAATGTCCCCGTTGTGGGACTAATAAAGGAATATCTTATCCCATTATCACTCACTGAATACAGTGTAAAGCTTACTGTTTACAGTGAATCTGTGCTATGACAAGATAACAAGATAACAAAATGCTACAGAGGCATCAAATGCAGTGGTAAATAAAAAAAATAAAAAAACAAACAACAAAAAAAGTATGGTTGCACCAGAGAGATAAATTGCAGCATAACTCTAAGTGACAACTAAACACCTTCACACATGCCCCTAGGGTAGATGTAAATCATAAAATACCACAACATGTACCAATTGTAAAACAGCAATTATTCTGCCACATAGCATACTTTTTTTCTATAAATGCAGGCTGTGCTATGAAGACAAATAACCAGCTTTGACATAGCTGGTGCAACCTAGTGCAGTTCACCAGATTAGCTGATATGACCAGGTTATATCTCCCTGGCCAGCACCTGGCAACTTTCCAAATGGGTGTAGATTTATATAAATATATAATATAATAGTCCTCCAATGAAAATGTCTACAATATTCACCTTGGCTCCACCATTACTGCCTTCAGTGACCCTGTTCTATCACAATTGCCCTGTATCTACCCCTGCTGGTGGCCCCCCAGCATTAGTGCTGATCCCAGGCATCTTGAAGTCTGTGTAAAGCACCATATTGTAAAAATAGCTTTCAAAAGCATTACAAAGGCATGTGCACTGAAGGCGCTGAAAATGCAACCCCAACTGAACAGTGCAACCCTCTAAAAAATGTACAATTAAAAATGGGCCTTTTTTGTAGGTGCAAGACAAGCAAAATGGATGACATTTTAAAAAAATAACACTAGGAGCCACTGTTAAATTCAGCACATATTTTTTAGGTAAATGTTAACTTAAAGAGGAAAGCTAACGACTAAGCTAAGCTTAGACTAAGCTCCTCAATGGTAATCTCTACCCAGCATTTTCCTTACCAATGTATGGTCACTGGTGGACAACACGGATGAGCTGTAATTGCAGATCACCACTCATAAATGGATTATGCACTGCAACTTGATTTTTATAGAAACATGGCTTAACAGCAATGCATCTGACTGCGCCACTGATCTTCCGGGAGCTGCAGCTTCAGGGCAGATACAACAGCTAATGACTCTAGTAAGCACAGAGGGGTGTGTGGGACTGTGCTTTTATATGAACAAAGCTTGGTGCTTAGTCAGTGTCATCTTCGAGAGGCACTGCTATGCTAACCTAGAATATCTCAAAGTTATGAGTTTACATCTACTGTTGTGACTGCAGCATTCAACAGGACATGAATGCTTAGCTTGTGATGAACATATTGACTCCTTCCATTAGCAGACAAGAGAATACACACCCAGCCAATACCAAGGCAATTTAGCTCTTTCATACTTAGGGTGTAGCCGTTTTAGGCACGCTAAACAATCCCAACATATCCCTGGCAGAGGTGTTGGAGGTAGTCAACAAGTTCCTTGGTGGCAAAATGGCAGGGTGGATGACATTCACCCTGAAATGCTTAAGGCGCTGGACATTGTTCGGCATGTCTCTTCAGTGTTGCATGCACATTGGGGACAGTGCCTGTGGACTGGCAGACTGGGATGGTGGTTCCCCTTTTTAGAAAAAAAGGACCAAAGGGTATGCTCCAACAATTGAAGGATCATTCAGCTTCCCGGGAAAAGCTTATGAATGGTGTGGGAAAGGAGGCTCCGGACTGATTATTGAACCTCAGATTCAACAGGACCAATCCGGATTCTGGCCTGGCCATGGAACAGTGGACCGGCTCTTCACCCTTGCAAGGATATTGAAGGGGTCACGGAGGTTCACACGTCCAGGCTACATGTGCTTTTACATTTGCAGAATTTTCTGAGCATGTCCCTCAGGATACCTTCTGGGTGGTGCTACAGGAGTATGGGGTACTGGGGCCATTGCTGCAAGCCATTCGGTCTTGCAGTGAGAGCTATGTTTGCATTCCCTGCACTATTCAGATTCATTTTCAGTGGGTGTTGGGCTTTCCCAGAGTTGTTCCATGCCACCAGTTCTATTTATGATTTTCATGAGCAGAATCTCAAGGCAGAGCCAGGGTAGGAGAGTGTCCAGTTTGCAGACATCAGGATTGCTTCTCTGCTTTGCAGATGATGTGGTTATTTTGGCTTCAATGCACTGTAACCTCCAGTAGGTACTCGGATGGTTTGCAGGCAAATATGGAGCATGTAGGATGAGAGTCAGCACCTCCAAATCTGAGGCCATGGTCCCCTGCCAGAAGAATTGGACCAGTGAATGAATTAAAGTATCTCATGATCTTATTCATGACTGAGGGTAATGTGGAGTGTGAGGTTGACAGATGAATTGCTACAGCATCAACAGTAATACAAATGTTGTACTTGACTATCGTGGTAAAGAAAGAACTGAGCCAGAAGGCACAGTTCTCAATTTACAGGTCGTTGTACATTCCAACCCTAACCTATGGTCAGGGTAGTGGGTAGTGACTGAAAGAATGAGATCGTGGATACAAGTGGCCAATATAAGTTCTGGGGTCAGACTTATAGGGTGAGGAGTTCAGACATCTGGGGAGACTTTGTAGGGCCACTGCTGCTTTTGGTTGTTTAGGCACCTGGTAAATATGCCTTCCTTTGGAGAGGCCTGGGAACATCCTACTAGTAGGAGACCCTGGGACAGACCCAGAACACGCTGGAGGGATAACATATCTCTCCTGGTTTGGAAACACTTTGGATCCCCCAGGAGGAGCTGGCATGTCTGAGTTTCCTTACTTAGTCTAATACCAGTGTGACCCAGTCCTGGGTAAGCAGTGGAAAAAGGATGAACCTTTAATTCATTTTTTTTGGCCTGCTGTGGGAAGTGCAACAAACTGTAAACACATTGACATGTAATCATGTTATAAAATGATTATGACAATATGTTAACAATTAGTTGCCTACTCTGTTACTCATCCAGCAGACAGAGCAACATTTAAGATTGCAAATAGTTTCAATTTTTGACATATCCAGATCTGAGACTTATGCAGTCAGGTGAACATAATTTAGTTTGTGCTGCACAAAGCATTTGAAAATGACATTTAAACTCACTCTGTTTTTGAAATGCAACTTGCTTTTTTGTGTGTTTTTTAACGCAACAATTTCTGAGCTCCTGGTAAACCACAAACAAAATTCAAATTTACTTATATTGGATTGCAGTGTAAGCAGATGTGTCAGAGACCAAATAAAAGTAATATGATTTATTTGACACCACCAGGGGTAAGGGAGAAAATACGTGTTTTTGTAATATGTGTGAACTGGACCTTTAACTAACTGCTGTGAGAATATATTGAATGACTACAAAAACAGTAGAATAGAAGAATTGCCCGTTCGAGTTTTTTCATAGTCGCTGGTGACTCTGGGGAAATCTGAATGTAAATACGAATCGACTTTTCTTGGTTATAACTTCACACCACAAAATAATACATTCACAACAAATACTGAAATTTGCCACACCCTAGAAATGCCCCCTACGTGTTTCATTTTGAAGTGCATTAATTCCATGTGGGGTTTTATAAGATCTCATTCTGAAACCAAAACAATATCTATTAACTGACTTAGTCTGGTTTAGAAGCTTTAAATAAATTGTAGAGGTCTCGAAGTGTTTACAGTTGGTATTTCAGTTTGTTTTTTACCACTTCTTTAACATAAATGTTTTATTTTGACAACCCAATGCATGGAATGTGTCTATATTGTCATATTTTATCTTATTACCTACACGATTTAATCTACTAACTTTTGAGATTGAAAAATAACCTTTAACATATCAAGTAACACTGACTGACACACAGAGACACGCATATGTTTCAGAGTTGCCTACCTTCACTGTTTTTTCTTACTCATACCTAACTGTGTGTGTCTGTGTGGTGATGTGCATTTCTTTGTATGTGCTTTAACTCATGTTTCATATCCGTGTAGGTGTGTGGGCATTTGTATGTGTGCACTAGCTTTGTGTGTGTGTGTGTGTGTGTGTGTGTGTGTGTGTGTGTGTGTGTGTGTGTGTGTGTGCGTGCGTGCGTGTGCGTGTGTGTGTGTGTGTGTACCTGTGCCATGACCAATTTGCTCCGGAATACATCTAGCTATTAAAGTGAAATGGAGTAAGTGTGATGTTGGTCATAAATAGGCCTTGTTATCCTGGCTAATAGGCTGTGTGTGTGTGTGTGTGTGCGGGGCTGTGTGTGTAGTTTTGTGTCTGCATGCGAGTGTGTGTTAGTCTGTGTAAGAGAGAAAGTTATTGTAGGTAATAAGGTTACTTTTCAATTGCTACCAGGTGTGTGAGTGAGGCAGAGACGTGGGAGAATCGGAGACTCCCAGCTCGCATTCTGCTCCATTTGTTTCAATCTGCTCTGCTTTCCTTCTCTCCTGATTTATTCCTCTTTCCCTCACACTTCTTCTCTTTCTTTTCTCTGTTCCTGTCTTCCTCTCTTCGGTCTTTTATTTTGTCTTTCCCATTCCTCTGTCCAACCTCATGTTTGCCCTAGAGAAGGATCATTTACTCAGGGAGGGATTTGTTTAAATTACACCCATCCATACTACATATATCTGGTGTTTGTGAGAGACAGTGCTCTTATTCTTGCACCATACAGGATTGTTCTTGACAGCAGATTTAAAATGTGTTATGAACTGTTGATTAAACTGGACAGTTAATGATAAGGACTTTATGACAAAAACATGTGTTCTAGAGAACAAGAAATAATTACACAAAAACCCATTTTGCCTCCACAGTTCTCATATATCCAATTGTAGGTTGTGTGTGCATGTTTGTAAATGTATACCCTTCATGAGCAGAACTCTGCCTTCCCATCGGGGTGACTCATGCCAGAGCAAACAAAGCACAGGACATGTGGTTTAGAGACATGCTAACATCCCACAAAAAAAAAAAAATCCCCAATGAGTAGATGGAGAACAGCTAACAGCTAATATATCATTTTATTCCTCTGGCCGAGTATAAGGAGGGGGTTATATATGTGGATATCAGTTTGGCTTTAGTTAACAGGGGAGTAGGTAAGTGTCATGATTTCAATATCCTTCAGTCTCTTTGGGACTGCCTTCCACTCCCTCTCAATTTTCCTCCCACTCAGATCATATTATTGTAGGCCTATTCAAAAGATTACATTGACTGAGCACATAAACATTACTAACCTATTTTTTCTTGTCAACAAATCCCAATAAAAGACAAATTCCTACTTTGAATTGATCCAACTAACATATGTTATCTGTTCATCCGGACTGTGATGCTCTTATTGCCTAATGTAAATGTGTATTAGTAATGGAGCAGGATGTTATTGGCTTTGGTCTATTAATGATATTTGATGACACTGAGAAAAAATATTGAATAATGCCGGTCCTTTAATATAACCAAACTCTTGGTTAGACCTAAAGCACAATAATTAGTAATTAATCATTTCTGACATAGTTTAAGTTTACTTCCTAAACAATACCTGTCAGAACAGTCACTGGTCTCTGTCTGCCTCTTTCTTTAACCCTCCATCCCCATATGTCACTGTCTTTATTCCCATTTTGACACTTCCCCAGTTCAAAATGAAGCTGGTGCAGGTAACAGTGAGCCTCCTCACAGTACCACGTCACTCTTATAGTCTTCATTTCAAGCTCTGGACCTTTTGTTGGATATCATCCCTCTTCCACTCCATTTAGAAAATGCTAGATTGAGTTAGTATTCATATGACATACATGACATCAGAAGGTATCATTAGAATGAACTATACAATTATAAGATATCAGCCAAGTTTCTAGGTGTTTGTGGCTCCCTGCTGGTCATAGACTCTGGATCCAGGCATAGCACACACAAATTAGGAGTGTGTTTTTCTTTTGGAAACACAACTTCCCTGTTGGGAGCAGTGTTGCTACTGCTTATCAACCAGCACAGAGCCTGCATCAGCCCCTTCTGGACTGGCAGGGGGTCTATGTCTCTGTGTACATGCCCACAACATAACCACCTCAACCAACACACCACCCCTGGCCCTGCCTGTCCTTGTAGGTGGTCTACAAAATCACAACACACACACACACACACACACACACACACACACACACACACACACACACACACACACACACACACACACACACACATACTTGCTTTACTGTGCTCCTTCATGTGTGCGGGTGGTAGCTCCTCACTTCAACTCACCAACAAATTACTGTTGAAAAATTAATACATAGTCTGATATGACAAGGCTGTGGTTAAGCTTTGGTTAAGGGACAAAAATGGATTTTACCAAGAAGTAAAAATTACAGCTTGCACTGGATTTTTTGTGACTGCTCCATCATAGTTTGATTGGTATTGCCTTGGACCTCCACAGGGAGGAACAGGCATTAACCCTTCTCATGCATTATGAAAATATGAGCGAAGGCGAGCATTGTGTCTTTTTAAATCTTTTTTTTCCCCTCTCTATCTTTTAAAAGGGTACAACACCACTACTGTAGGGCCATTATGTCAGTCACAATATATTTGTAACAAATTCTGTTGGTCCTTTTTCCTATAAACACTTGTACATTTAATCTTTAATGCAGGCGTTTGGCTTCATTTAATTGTAATTTTAATGCTTTTCAGAGCAGCAGAGGGTTCCCAAATGGTGGAAACAGTTCATCATTGTATCTGCAGTTGCAGAGGGTTGACTGTGCGTTTAGAAGCTGGGTAATAGCAAGCAGACAAAACAGACCTTTTTAAAAGTTTGTGTGTAAGCCATGAGGTCAGGTCATGTCTTAAAGATGTTTCATTTGCTTTACATGTTGAGCTTTAATGGATTTCTAATTTTTGATTTGAATATGATAGGGTGACTGTGAATTTCTTAACAAACAGACATACAGTCTTTATCAGACATGTTCCTGCCCTACCTGCTCTCATCAGGGTTGTTTGTTACTTTGTACTCCTTTCTATATTACCTTCATACTGTGCTAATCAAAAGGTCCAGAGCTTCAGGACGGGTGATAAGACCATGGAACTGTTCCAGATGAATTTACTGAGGTTTGAGGATCATTGAATATAAACACCAGTAAATCCAATCACAATCAAAAGTTACAAAAAAAAGGCAGTGAACTTACAAATTCCAAGACACTATTACTCATGACAAATGAATTCATTTTCATGCCAACTCAACCTGTAACAGGCTTACTTTTACAGGAGTCTTCCTATGGTGAAGGGATGTATTTAAGGTAGACAGACACTCTCAGACATATTATTAACCTGTTTATCAACAACCCTGTGGTGCTTTTGCTCACACCACTGTGTAAGAATCACAGATGTATAACCAGGTTACTGTTCCATGCAAACATTAAAATATGATCCACAGCAGGCTCATTCATAACTGGAGATGTAATATACTATAATGTGCAGTATGTGTATTCCCAAGTGATTCAAGTCATGTAGCAGTCAGTGAGTCAGCGGGTTTAAGAAAAGATAGCTTAACATGATATATGATCTACCACTTGAAATATAAGTAAGGCTTAATGTCCCTGTGAGGCAAATGAGGCATTTTCATTAACAGTTATCCACAATAAATCCAGATGTTTGCTCCTGGAATGACAGATGTCAAAATCACCCCGCCGTGCTCCATTAAAACACTGTACACACATGGAATCAGTGAACCATACAGTCACAACATATATAAGAACAGTGATCAGTACTTAGAGTGTATAATATAGAGCAGCAGCAGTGAGCCATATCTGTTCCTTGTCTGTTTGCAGTTGAAAGACACATCAAATAACTACATGACTGTTATCATTTGTCAACATACATGTATATGCAATGAAAAGCTATGTCACATTTTTACACAGAGCCAATAAGATTGCAAAATACATAACATGTCAAAATGTGTAACTGTTTCTGTCTAGCGTTGTCAAGTAAAGTCAGTTTTATTTATATTTCCTCATTTCACAAATTGCAAATGTGCCTCACAGGGCTTTGTAGGTAATACTACTACTACTACTACTACTACTACTACTACTACTACTACTACTTTATTTTGGGGAGAAAAAACATTTAATAAGTAAAGGGGGAAACTTAACAAAGATAAAAAAAACTAACTACAGGTGTTTGCTATGAATAGCTTGGAAATATAGCTGAATTAAATAAGTAATAAGTAATATTGCAGATGACAAAGAAGCCAAAGCCGTCAGCTGCTTCTCCTCCATTTGGCACAAAATGGCTGCCTAGTGGGAGACGGGATGGCATGGAATAAGGTTAGACAGGTGGACATTTAAAGGCCATAGGGGGTCAATGCCTCGAACTTCATTCAGTGACCGGGACACAATATGCACCCTGCGGAGTGAGTGGAGGCCGTGGAATAATACTAGACCAGGGAATAGTTGTGGAACTACAGGGGTTAGCCTCTGTGACACAAAATGGCCGACTGCAGAGAGGCTCTGGCATGAAATGGTATTTGACGGAAAGAGACTGGCTGGCTGTGTAGGGGGTCAAACTGTGTAACACATGAGGTGGATGGATTACACCGAGGAGGAAAAATGTGAATCTAGCTTTACCACTGACTAGGACAAATCATGTCTCTGGACTTTGTCATATGACATCACACTGTGGTGCTGCCTTCACATGATATGGTAATAATCATCAGAGCATCTTCACAGTTCAAAGCAATGACTTGGACAAAATCATATTCAGACTTAATCAAAGCTGTCAAGACGCCATCACAGTGGAATGTCTTTGTTCTCTCTGAACACACTTATTCATGCTTCACTGCAAAAAAAAACAGTTGTAATGTCAGATAAAGTGTTTTTGTTTTATTTATTAAAAAAAATTCTGAATATTTCATTCACAAAATGAGCTGAGTGATCAGATAGGTAGATACAACATTTAATTTAGATATCAAAGCCTGAGGATAATAATTATTAATAATATTAATGTCCCAAAACAGACTCAACCAGGGTGTTATTTTGACATTAAAGAAAGTGAAAAGAAATAATGTAGTCAAAACTGAATTAAATGACATTTTTTTTTATAAAATGGAAATATTGTTGCAAAAATATTGGTCACATTTTATACAGTAAGACACAAATATTGGAGGTTTTCATAAACTACTCTATGTATGAAATGGAAATGATGACTTTGAGAATACACTGCTGTAGTATATGCAGTAGCTAGTGACACAAAATGGCTGAATACTGGCGTGGAGCAACATGACACAGATACACTCAGGATCAGACAACTCTGGATGATCCAGAAAAAAAGAGCAAGTGAAAATCATGCAGGATTACTAACACGCTCAACATAAACCACCTGCTACCTCAGCAGTGCCTTACCTTTTCTTAGGGGTACATGAACCGGCTGCCCCCGTGGACGACACTCTGCCATGGAACAGAATCAGACAGAGACACACTGGTCGTCCATGGGGGGTCTAGCAGAGCTGGGTTTCCCTGTGGAGTCTGTGCGCTGCCTACTGAGTTTCCCATGACCGTTCATTTAGTAAGGGCTTGGAAACATGATGGCTCATAAAGACTAAAGCACAATACACATGACAAAGCACAGTGAGAGAAGACGGTACAGTACAGCGCTGCTTTCAGCCTACCTTGCCTCACACTTCACGACATCTGCGCTTTGTCTGCAATCCTCCTTTCATAATCTGTATATGGAAAGCTTTTCTTCTCACCTTCCAGCCCATTAGCACTTTTATTGCAGGTGAATGCCTGTACTATTTAGGTTTTGCACCTGGTGGATGTGAATGTGAAAAGAAATGGAGGGAACTATTAATAAACACAAACCCGTTGCCTTTCTGTGCCTGTAATTTGTTTGTTTTTTTGTCTTTTTCTGATCCTTCAACTAAAATTTGATCATTTCTTTCTCTTTCCACACTTTTCCTTCTCTCTCTCCCAGGTGTTGGGAGTTTGGTTTTTGCTTCACCAGCAACACCATTTCTTTTTAAGACAAGACACCGACTGGCTTCTCAAGATCATAACACTACGGTAAGGTTTTATATGTTTTAATCTTTGTTGTATATTACTCTTGTTACTCATACATATTAATATTTCAAACAGGAAAACACAGAACTGAGTGTTGACTCTGGAGTTCAGAGCTCAGTGTCAAAGGTGAAACGTCACTGCGATTCTATTAGTAAATTGAATTACACAAATGGACATAAAATCAAACATTATGGGAGAAATGTTTCACACTTGACAGTGTCAACTCGGCACAATAACACACACACACACACACACACACACACACAGAGCCTACGTGTAGCATCAGTGAGAACTTTTAAGGCTGTGACTCACACGAGTAATGTCTTGGATGTGGATAACTGTGGCAATTACATTTGGCCTTTTATCACGGCTTTCTGTAAAAACATTCGCTACACTTCATATCCGCGAATCACTCCACATGCTGCTGCAAGAGTTGTTAGAATTTGATTGGATGCTGCGACTGCCGTGCCTCCAGTCATTTATTTGCAGGGTGTTATGCTTCTAACAGGAAATGATGTCAGCAGACAGGGATGTAACCTCATTGCATTGATGTGCATTCATTGGCTGTCGAATGTTGCCATGGGACAGCCCTCATGTTCGGGGTGGAAACATTTCGACACGGGTTTGCCTTTGAGTCGCTGACTTAATAACATAACCTCCTTGGAAACGACACTAGGCGAACAACCAATAACCAATTAAAATGCTGCCAGCAGAGGAGGTCAACCAATCAGTTCCGCAGCGGTTTTAGATAGCTAACCCAATCACAATGCAGAGTTTTATACAGCCACATGTACTACGTAAAGTCCATAACAGATTGTGGTGAATGGTTTGGTTTTGGTGAGATGCATTTGGTTTCAGCTGACTCGGCTGGCAATGATATTAAACAGACAGGGATATGCTGGTTAGAGTGGCAGAGCAGGAGCAGTGGAGGACGCCTCACACTCCTCATCATGATATTCACACAGTGCACTTGACGGTGAGGAATTGTAGGTCTGCCTGCCTTTAGTAGGTAAAATAACAGGCCAAACATTCAAGAAGATATTGTTCATAATACATCTGGCGTCTGTGAGTATTTAGTTTCCATGTCGGGCTGCTGAACTTTTTGAAGTAATTTAATTTCCTGTGTTATGGGCTGTTTATATGAGCTGATTAAAACAGTGAGTTAAAAGTATTTACTTTAGAAATCAAATATATTTGTAATTTTAAAAAAAAGCAGTTAAATCTACACAGCAACACTGTAGGAGGATACAAATGTTTATATATAACTTATTGTTGGCTGTACATTTGAAATTACATGACTTTCTTTTTTAAGTACATATTTTAAAAATCATTATCATCACTGATATTATATTTAAAATACATCTAATATGATTTACCACCAATGATCCCATCAGTTTCTGAGTAACATGATGGTTAGTGTGATTATTTGTGTGTCAATTTGTACAAAATCATTAGAAACCTTGTGAAACCTCAGTCATGACTTTGCAATATTTATCGCTGCTCCAGGACCACTGAAGATAAAAATACAACATAAAACATAAAAAATAAAATTAAGAACAGGAAACAGAAAGGTTGACATTAGCCCACACAATCACTGTTTGTCATTAGTTTAGTCTGGTTAATTGAGTAGACAATCTTAAGCTGTGCCTCCCTTTCTATACTACAATATATACTAAACCTTTGTTTGTATTAATATGTTCAAGCTGCAAAAGTGTTCTAAAAATACTGACACATGTTTCAGTTCATTTGTAATTGGTGTGATGGACACTTCAGCGGTACTTAGATTTATTTTTAAATTTTTTTATTAAGTATGTTCCCTGTTGTACCATCCATCGCTAATTCAGAGCACTTGTTTTTTGTTTTTAACCAATTTGAATTATTTTTTCTTTTACATGCACACATTAAATTAAAGCATCGGGAGCAACACACATACCTATCACTCCATGAAATGAAACGGTGGTAATGTCCTCCTGAAATGCACAATGAAGGAGAACAGAGGTTGACAGAATATTAGCGTAATTCTGCTGCCAACTTACAAGCGGGTCAATGGCTTCCACATATGCAAATGCTTAATCGCACACATGTAAGTAAATCCTAAGCTAATTCTCACACTGGTCATACGAGCTGGGCCCGTATGTGTGCACAAATACATCTGCATGACTAGCATACGCATACACATATTCAGATAATTCTACAGGCAAAAATACACATAAACAAATGACGTGTCTGAAAGTCATAAAATACAACACATAACATATTTGTTCTCTATGACCAAGACAATCATATACAAGTCATCAGTAAACAAGCCTACATTTGTACCACAGTTTGATGTTGCCTTATAGTTTTTATATTTTTACATATTGGTCTTATACTTGTCTACGTTAAAAAAAAAAATATATATATTTTTTTTTTTAAGTGCTCTTGCCATTATCAAATGCCACATGTATCACTAAAACAATATATTTTAGTTTTTTTTTCTTTTAAAGTATAACTTGTGCTCAAAGTAGTATGGATCAAATAAATGTTTGTTTGCTGTGCATTCCAAAGAATGGAGTTTAGTGCAGTTTCTAAAAGATGTGTGTAATCTAAATAGAAAGATAAAGAGTGAGTGGAGGAGACAGACAGAAAGTGAGAGAGAGAATAGAAGTTTTTGACAGTCATCCCCACCAACAACCAATGGTGGTGTGGATCCACGCTGCCCTATTTTTCACTATTCACTCCGGGTATGGCATCACACTGTGCACTTTGTATGTGTGTGTGTGTGTGTGTGTGTGTGTGTGTGTGTGTGTGTGTGTGTGTGTGTGTGTGTACATGCTTGTACATATACCCATGTTAGACTTGGAATTACATTTATTTGTGTGTCCTGGAAAGGCTTTAGTGAACACAGGTCTATCATAGGTATGTACAGACATTGTGTTGGGGGAGTGTATATACCTTTAGTGTGTGTGTGTGTGTGTGTGTGTGTGTGTGTGTGTGTGTGTGTGTGTGTGTGTGTGTGTGTGTGTGTGTGTGTGTGTGTGTGTGTGTGTGTGTGTACATGCTTGTACATATACCCATGTTAGACTTGGAATTACATGTATTGGTGTGTCCTGGAAAGGCTTTTGTGAACACAGGTCTATCATAGGTATGTACAGACGTTGTGTTGGGGGAGTGTATATACCTTTAGTGTGTGTGTGTGTGTGTGTGTGTGTGTGTGTGTGTGTGTGTGTGTGTGTGTGTGTGTGTGTGTGTGTGTGCGTGCGTGCGTGCGTGCGTGCGTGCGTGCGTGCGTGCGTGCGTGCGTGCGTGCGTGCGTGCTTGAGAACCCCCTCTGGTGCTTATTTGCCATCTCTGTGACAGAGTATACAGCTGCATCTCAAGACAAACTAGGCCAATAGCAGCTCTGTGGAGATGGAGCTGCTGACATTTGGCACCTGTTATCCAAACCTCTGAAGACTTTGTTATATCAGAAACTCTCAGGTGTGAAAAACCCTCTGTGTACCTTCTATCCTGACCTGGCTTTCTTTCTACTCTACTTATTTCATTTCCTTTCTCGTGCAAACAACAGCTAATGTCAGCTATGCACGTAACAGCTCCTATTTCATGTGAATGAACTGGGCAGGCAACTCAATAACAAACTGTTGAAGCCCTGCCGACGTTTCTTAAGATCATCTTCATTCTTAGCAGAAACCAAATACAGTAAAGCACAGTGAAGGCACGTTGCACCTGCAAAATGTCACTAAAGTAGCGGCAAAGCTGCTGATTTCTGTTCCAATCCAAGCCAGCCGTTATATTTATCCTGACTGTGCAGGCTCAGACACTGACTGTATCAAATGAAGTCCAACATTCTGACTTTATGTCAGTTATCCCATCCAAAAAGATAAATCAAACCAAAAAGAACAAGAGAAAAAAACAAAACATTACTTGACAAAGAAACAAAAACAAAAATATATTTGAAGGCCATCTACACTAAAACTCACCAAATAGCTGTTTAGCCAAACTAATGTTAAAGGGAACCCATTGACAGAGAACACAGCTTCATCACCTAAACTCACATTCCACTTTTCAATGTATATCATGACTCTATCTTCTGTATGATGTGTTGGCTGGTGTGTGTTGCAGCAGTAGGTCTACACCATGTTGCCCTACTGCTGGAAACTCATTTTGTTACAAATGTATGAACTGCCTAACACAGGTAACATATCATTTTTTGTCACTGATTGAATACTGATGTCACGAGTGCTGCTATGTGTTTGATTCATTGTTGTTCTTTCATGAGATCAACAAATCCAAAATGTTCATTTCTTGGTATGAAGCACAGATTTCTTGCTGGACTTGGCAACATCACACATTCTTGGGTCCGGATGTTTGTGAGAGCTCGCTGTATGAGAACAGTTTGAACATCAGCTGCAAAGAGTCTTGTAAGGTGAGAGCAGTAAAAACACCACAGCCCTGTTGTGTCTGGGATGTTTTCTACCAAATAAGACCAAAGGGTCGATATGCTGGTGAGTCCAACTTTCTTTGGATGGAACATGCACTTACCACACTTACCACTGTTTACACAGAGGCAGTTTGTGGGACTTTTTTTCCATTTATTTGAAGGTCTGATTTGTCTCGTATATAATGCTCTGCAGCATCCATACCAACATGTTTGAGAAACACACACTTGATCTGCTGTATCTCAATTAATTTGGATGGGCTGCTCTTCACTTTTCAGCCCTATTTGTGATTTTGCCTTAAAAGGTTGTTTTCTCACATAAAAATGAGCCCGATGCAGCTTTTCTAAGTGCTGTATTTTGCATCTCAAACCAAACTAGGACAAACCAAAGCTTTGGAGATGCAGAGGTGACATTTGGCATTCACAGCAAATCTCCACAGAGTTCCGCTCAAAATTTCTATTCTTATCTTTGTTTCCTTAGGTATGTTTGTTTCCTCCCAGTTCCTGCCTGTCTGACTTGCTTACTTTCTTTCTGGCTGGTAATCCTCTGAAGGATTGACTTCACAAAGACATCTGTGTCCATTCTACCTGCCTTTGTGTGTACATTCAGCCTTTGATACCTTATGTGTCTGTTATCCACATTAAGCTTCAGTGTCATTAAGTGCAATGATAGTCAATTCAATGGTCAATTGGTTTGATGATCTGACAATTGACTGATTTTTGTTGCCAGTCCAAAATTTGGTACACAGCAAGATATATTAGCAACTACTGCTATATTACCATTAAACCTACTGTAGATACTGATGGTCCCTCGAAAACATTATTTTTGTTTATCAGACCCTTTCATTGAAGTTGTACGCTAATGTTTTAAGAATTCATAATATCATTGGAGTGTTTTAAAGGTAAGGGACTCTATAAATCTAATAATGTGGCTATCAGATGGATTAGCATTAAATTTGGTATGCACATTCATGGTCCTCACAGGATGAAGCATACTGACTTACAGTAGTTGACACTGATATCTCTGCATTTGCGAGGAAAATCACAACAATCGGTTCATAAATATTACAGCAGCAGTAAAACTAACACATACCGTTCATTGCACATAGTTCACAGAGGCCGACTGCAATGGCAATCCATGACAGAGTTTATAAGCGAACGAGTCAGTGAGCAGCATGATTAATGCAATTTAAACAAAAAACAAACAAAAAAACATCATGCTCAGCGCTTAGTCGCATCGTGATTAACGCTGACAGCCCTAAAAAAAAACTTGATGTGAACATATTTTTTTTTAAAAGTCCACGGAAAGTCAAAAGTCAGAGCTTCAAGCTGCTGTGAACAGTTCATTTACAAAGGTACCTCTACTTCCGCGTCGTGATGACATCAGATTGTTCACATCATGCCCACAAACCTCCATTACATAGCCTTTGTTGTTAGGGTTGATGCGAAGATTGTCCAAATATAATAGAGAGAGAGAGAGAGAGAGAGAGAGAGAGAGAGAGAGAGAGAGAGAGAGAGAGAGAGAGAGAGAGAGAGAGAGAGAGAGAGAGAGAGAGAGAGAGAGAGAGAGAAATAGAGAGAGAGAGAGAGAGAGAGAGAGAGAGAGAGAGAGAGAGAGTATTCTTAGCCTCTCATCTCCTATTAGTCTCAGTGAATAGAGTGGTGTTTGTAGCAGCTTTGTCTTATTATGTAGTAAACAGGCGTGTCCGACTGCAGAACCTTAGCACAGACGGACTGCAAGTAATAATGGGTGAAGTTTTGGGGAAATACACACCGCCACACATATACACAGACACACACATACACACAATGATGACCAAGCAAGGGTAGTGTGCGTAGTGTGATAACTTCATCTCAGCGTGGGGGCGAGTTGCGGGAGAGTGAAGCGCCTGGGGAGTAAAGGATTATGGGTAGAGAGTGGGGCGCAGCGTTGAGACCGCACGCTGAGAGAGAGGACGCTTGACCCAGACAGAGAGAGAGATGCTCATACAGACACATAAAGATACACACACAAAGATGCATAGCTTCACAGACAAATGTACACAAAGCTACTATTTCCTGAAAAACACACATTTGTACAAACTCTCACACTCAAATCTGTCCATGTCTGATTCTACAGTAATCTATCAAGAGAGACAGAGAGCAGAGAAAAAAGAGTACTTTCTTGACCCACTCAAGGCGACATATTTATCAGCTGTCCTTGTCTCTTCTTTTCTTTGTCCATCATCTCTATTTCCCTTCATCTTTTCTCTGCTCTCTTCTTCTTGCTTTTGTCTGACTGCGTGGCTTTCCATTTGACCGCCAGTTACCATGGCAAATGACATGCACAATGAGCATGAGCCATGCGATTATAGATCTATCCTTCTCACCAGCGCACGCACGCACGTAGTGGCGGCATCACACTTTGCGCACTCTGACCTTTTGTTAGAGAGAGATTTAACAAAGTGTGAAAGAAGAAGAAAAAGGCTGGAGCTGAAAAAAAAGAGGAAAAGAACAGCAATTAAAAGATAATTATCTGCTGGAAAAGGGCCACAACTTTCATAAGGTCTGTATTTTTGTAAGAAAGGCAGAAAAAGATGAAGAGGGGGAATGAGCGGATTCCCTGCAGTGTAAATGTCAAACCCTTCCTTTGACCTTCCGCTACTTACTTGTAGTTTAGCTGTGACAGAGTGTCATTCTAATCCAGATTGACTGCTTACAGTGGAACCTGGATCTTCTTTGATAAGATGATTAACCGTCAAGTATTAGCCATCTTGCAATCATGAAAATTAATGTAATAATTAATCTATGACTCTGTGATTTGCAACAGCTTGCAATTCTGTCCAATCCTTGAAATGTTCATAAAGTATGGTCAGTCTTACCAAAGTTGCCTTTTTTCATATAAAGAAGCCAATTAAGAACCCCTGCCTGAAGCCCAGGTCATATAAAGCAGACCACGTGAAGCCAATTTTTTTACAAATCTATTAATGTCTTCCTCTCCTCTGAAGTTTTCTTCTCAGGCATCACTTACATCCATGCTGTGTATCAACCCCCAACAAGCTCCACCAATACAAAATCTCAGCAAGCCACGTCTAACCTTCAGCCTGAATGGAACAATTCCTACAATAACCTACAATATCAAATCAACAAGCATCAGTAAAAGCTTGGAGGAACGCTGCACAGCTTGGAATACTTTTTCCAAAGCAAGCATAGGACATAATAGTCAAAAAAAAAATCATTCAATAATGAAAAGAAACTCCTTTATTAAGGGTTAGGGTTAGGGCCACCTGTCATGTGTGGTGTTTATTCTGCAAACAGTGATATTTCATCATATTTAATCTCTATCTTGCCCCATTTGTTTACCATTTCTTCTTTCCTTTCCTTTTTGTTTCATGATATTCTATATGTTTCTTTTCCAAAAATCCAAATCCAATGAAAAGATAAAACCAACAATTAATTAATCCTTTTAAAGAATATTGTCTGTGCATTCAAAGCCTAGTGTATCTTTTCTTCTCCATTGCTGTCTAGAAATGATACCTCCATTATACACCTTCACACCCGCCATTCCTTCATTACCATGAACAGTCACTATAGTCAATCCAACACACACTGTCCTGCTTTTAAACAAATGAAACTAGATTTAGGTTAATCTTAAGTGGGAAACCAATGAGCTTGGGGCTGAGTGCCACAAACAGGGGAGGGAAGTTGGAAAGTAGTAAAAGATGGATTTTGGTCTGATCATGAGATTTTTTGACAGTAACAAAAATAGATTAGCTTAGCTTTTAAATTGTGTTTAAACATAGGTAGGAAGCTTCTGTCCCATATTCTACCCTGAGGATGGTGCAGGAACAGGGTTGGCTGACATTTCCTGTGTTGGTAAAGAGGTAATCTGAGTACTGAGATCATAACCTTGATTGATTTGTTTTGTATAGCTACAAGGATAATTGGATGATGAGCCTGGCATAACATTCTAACTTGTATGCTATGGGGTTTTTTTTTTCTACCTGTTTTATTGGAAACAGGTGTGCCTTGGCTATGTGTGTCAGCCAGTGTGTTTTGTGTTTTGGGTGTGTGTGAATGTTGCAAAGTTGGACGAGACAACTGATTTTCAGTGTAACACTTAGTATGACTGTTACAAATTGCTCAGCAGCCAAACACCCTCGTGTTTTCTTACTGTACAGACAAGAGTTTTTGTTCCAGTCGATCTCGACGGACATATTATCATCTGTACATCCGTCGTAGCACACAAGGAAATGTTGTAACTGCATCTATGCAATGACACTGACTGTGCTAAGGCATGCTAACTTGCTGTGAAACAGTGTCGAATGTGGTGGTATGTACCATCATATATGTAGTTTGTTTTTTTACTTGAAAATCTACTTCAGTCATTACTTAAATGTTTGTGTAGTTAGGCATCTGTTGGCCAACAAATTCATTTATGGAACAAGAGTTTTTTTTTTTTTTTTTTTCCAGTGGAGGGTTACAGAAGAGTCATCATTGTACTTTTTTGCTGCAAATAAAATGTGTTTCTGAGATACCACTTGGGTAACTAAGACATCCTGTGACATTACTCTTATCTCAACTCATCTCTGCAGAACACTATGTAATTAACTTATATATTTGTGGACATTCGTTGATGCCACAGTGTGAATTGTGAAACACTGTGACATTTTTTTTTTTATGAGCCAGAAGTCAAAGGGAAGTGTTATGGTGAATTGCTTGTTGACAAGTGCTTTCATTATAATGTGTATTGCAGGGAAATTGGAATGATTTGTGAAAATTGCAGTTCCTGCCATTTGTCTGAGAGCTTGAGAGCACTTTTATAAAGTAAAAGCGCAGGGATTGGTTCAAATTGCAAGTCCTCACAATATAGCTGCGAAGAACTGTTAATTCTGTTCTACGAAAAGAAGACAGCGGTGCTTTGTTTCTGGAGCAGCGAGAAGAGAATATAAATGTGATGTTAAAGGAAGGAAAATTATTTTAATTGATTCCTTTAATGTCCAAAACAAATGTATGGAGGGAGATTTTATGCTGAAGTTGAATTCAAAGAGAAAATTGTACTTTGTGTTGCAGGATTTTAAATGTACTCTGTACTAATTTAAGTTATTCTTTTACATTTCTTAATTAATTATTATGTGTATTAGCTCTTTTTAATGTTTCATTGTGTCCTTATTATCCTTTGCACTATAATATCAAAATTTGACATATGCTCTCCTACTTTTCTTTTTTTTCCCATGTAATTTTAATTCTAGGTTAATTTATCCTCCATAAAAATACACCAACGTTTTAAATTTGGTTCATGATGTTTATTTGCATAATTAATTAGAGTTCTTGGGCTTAGACTATATTACAAGTACTCACATGTGAAAGTCTGTAAAATGCTGTAGAATATGTTCTTGTCTGACAGACAAGACTTTTTTAAGTTTCATATTAAATCAATTGTGAGATAAATCAAGGTTGTATTAATACCACTTGTTAGCAGAGGAGAGAGTAGCTGTTCTATGTTTGTGGCCAGTCTTAACTTTAAACCTTGTGGCCACAGTTCTCCTTTTCTAACCGTGGGGCTACCTTCAACCCTGATTGGCAAGATACTCTCTCTCTCTTCTTTATTTTTTTTTAGAAAAAAGTCCTTCAAATACCATTCAGACCTCATGATGCAAACACTCAACCGACCAAAACAGGGAATAAAACCCACCCGAGCCGGAATAACTCAGTGTGACACCCAAGCTCAGCAGGATAGACCTCAACAGTTAAAGTTTAACTTTTTTCTTTTAAACTTTTGGAAACAAATAGACTCAGTGTATGTAAACCAAGCTAATGAGCTCACTGCAGAGCTTCACACATCCACAACCAAACACATCATGTATTTAAACAGTAAATGAGACAAAATAATAGGAGCATGGAGTATGTGTCCATACATTCACTCCAGGGTTTGATCATACATGTTGAGAAACAGGCTATATTCTTACACTAGCTAATCCCAGCAATAAAACACAAATTTGATTACGTTAGCCACAGACAGAATAGCTTATACATGACATTGACAGTGAAGTGACACTGAACAGTGACACTGACAGTTGAAGTTGTCTCAGTCAGAACAGTATGGCATACTGTTCAATCTATTAGCTATCATTAGTCTGTGCTAGCAGTTAGTAGTGAGGATAAAGAATTACAGGTCATCAGGTTGCAGTGTTAGCAGCGCTGTGCTGAAGAACTATCAGAAACGTATGTGTTCCTGTTTCTGCTTGCTGTTAAAGCAGTGGGGGACAGTATACCTCAGAACTGCTGGCTCCCTACTCTCCCTCTCGGTCTCTCAGATCCTCTGACTGCAACCTCCTCACCGTCCAAGCACCAAACTGTCCACCTTGGGAGGCCGGTCCTTCAGCGCCATGGCCCCCAAGCTCTGGGATTCTTTCCCTCAATCCCTCTGCGACTGTCCTTCCTTTTCCACTTTCAAGTCTGAGTTAAAAACTTTCCTTTCAATGAACATTTCTCTTCATTCTCCTCTCTCTTGTTTTGATCTGGTTTAGGTTTTTTTCTTTCTCTGTAAAGTGTCCTTGGGTTTTTGAAAGGCGCTATATAAATGTAACTTATTATTATTGTTATTACAATGAATTGCCGCTGCTTGACATCCTGCCGTGTTGATATGCTCACTCAGCTGTGGGAGCCTCATTAATGCCTATCCGTTGAGCCTGAGCTCAGGGAAAGTGAACCTAGAGCTCCAGAGAAGTCCCCACACACATCTGCAGACCTTTGCCACAGCAGATGTGTAGTAGAAATTGCATTTAAAAAGACAGATTATTGAGACGCCCATCTGAGTTGTAACTGATGGTATAGATATTTACAGATCTATGTACACATTTAAAGATGTATCTACACATATGAAAGCACCTGAAGAGTCTGTATTCAGATTTGGAGTTTTTTTTTTTTGTACATTTATAAATATGGTTACACACACAATGATTCTGAATACACATCTGCAGATTCCTGTACACATTCACAAATTTCAGTATATTCTTTTACATGTTTACAAATATGATGACACACACACGGATTGACATAGAGTCATATGACACTCATTTGCAAATAATTCTGCTACCCCTATAAATATGCCTGGTCAGGTAATTGTGGTTTCTGATCACCTGACTCATTCACATTGAGCCACTCTCTACATTCATCACACTCACTGCTAGGTTTTACTTCTCCACAGTTTCACCAATAATGAAAATCAAGCAATTGTATTTAGACTGGTTCTTCCATTTAAGCATCTGCACCATTATTGCATCATTTATCATATTTGTGTTGTTGTTGTGGACTATTGTGGTTGGATTCCAATAACCAGTCTAATTGTAGATCCAGCATTATATTTGTTAAATACATACATTCCCCAAGCCCTAATGCTTTTTATTATCAGAACAACTTAGGGCAGATTCTGGCAGCATGCTACTTTTTTTTAACATTACTTTAGGTTGTTGTGTAATTAGCTTTTGTCAATGTGTCAGATACACTTTTAATTTAAATGAAATGTCTTATCCTGTCAAGCTCATTTTCAGGTTGCACAAGCATTAATTGGTGTCAAGTGTCAAAACTGTAGCGTTTACCAAGAAAGGTAATTACAGATCAATTGGAGTTTTAGTTATTTATAACTCAACTTCCTTACACATGTTAAAAGCTGCACCTAAACATATTTGATAAGGGATCTGAAAGGATTTAGGTTCAATGAGCAGATTGGTTCATTGTTACATATTTGATGAAATGATAAAGACAGACAACAATGGGATAACTCACTCAAATTTGAGTATATATAATATGTATTAAGGTTTCTTTACATATATACATGTAATATACATCAGATATTTAACACTTATTATTTGAACCATGCACAGATAAATACACTATCAGGAATGTTTCATTCCTTCCTGTTTTAAAGGCACAACCTACAGTACTATGAAATTGAACTCAAGATCTAAATGAATCTGCCATTGAGTAGAAACATCAGAGCTGATGTAAATAGATGTTAATGAGCATGATAATAGAAGCATATTATCATGTATATGGTGCAGAAGTTTTATGGAATCTGTCTGATAGTTGGTATTGAGTGGAAAAGGTCAGACGGGTTTCTTTCTGCTTTCTCAAGATCTGGTTCCTTTCTCTTGTTCTCAGTGTGATCACACCCCGAGAAGCCAGCCTCCTCTCTCTTTCTCTCTCTTTCTTTCTCTCTGAAACCGTTCTTTTAATCAAAGAATTGGTCCCATAAGTGGCTAAAATATTATGACTGGTCCAATAGCTATGGAAATCACGTCAGAGTGTTGGAGACATGGCCTTTTCTAAAGACCCCAAGGACCCAGCAGTCACAATACAGTCTGGCCTGTCAATCTCAATGTTTCCTTCCCTGCGTCATATGTCAGAAATCCTCCACCTCCTACCTGATCAGCAAAAGAGGCTCAATCTGCTAATACACACTGGTGCACTCACTCACACACATCCTTGAACACACGTCATGGACACACTTACAGTCAGCCAGAAAAATAAAATCATAATAAAAACTACACACTTGCTGTCTACTTTAATATTGCACTTGCATAATCACACCCACAGTTTAAGTAGGGCAGGCAAATGGCCAATCACACCTAGACATTATTCATATGACAAAGTAGAATAAGTATATTCATGTGCATGCACAGCGTTCTGGTGGACCAAATGTGGAGATAGCAGGCTGCCAAATATGCAGTCACTGTTGTTTCTAATAAATCAACACAGTTAACTGCTAATCTCATAGCAATCCATTCAAATCTGATAGTGTCACCCGCAAATCCTAAAGCAAAATTGCTCTGTGATTCACCCAGCTCAATACAGCTCTGAGGATGGAGTCAAAGTTCTCCTGGTTCTATCTCAGTAAATGTTTTCCAATATGTGCTGACTGCAGAGCTTCCAGGTTCATCAGGAATATTAGAAATCCTTATTGCTGTTGAGGATGGTGTTCTTCTCTCACAAGGACAGAATTCCACTGTATGCTTTTGGATATGATTCTTAATGTGGCAATCAATCATGAGTTTCAAATACAGAAAATGAATCACCTTCATTCCACATCATATTTTTCTCAATAATGTTAATCTAGGGGAGCAGGACAATAAACCATGCAGTCTGTTTTTTTATGATTTTATTTTAAAACATAGTTGTGATCTTTGCATTGTATACATGTCCAAACAAACTAAGCACGTGCATTAATTGTACTATCAAGTCTTTATTCATACTGAATTAATACTTTTTTGTAACCTGACTGGCATGCTTATTTGACATCTTTTAAGTTTTTAAGGATATTTTACATGTTTCATGACGTCTCCCGGCAAATGGTCAACAACACATTCCAACAAGAAGTCCAATACATAGTGCTGAGTAAAAAATAATTCCATCAAAAACTTGTTAGAAACTGTCAGTACTTGATGAGCAGTGTTGGGGAACATTACTTTTTAAAAGTAACTACTATTACCTTCTGAGAAAAGTAACTGGTTAGAGTACTTTGGTGTTACTTTGTGATTCCTCATGTAGTTTTAGTCCAGACCTCCTTTAAATAGAATGACTGTACCATCATCACACAGCCAAGTCTGACCCATAATCTGTAAATCTTTACACTAACAGCAGCAATGACACACACAATGTCCCATTTACAGTCTTTATTGGACTAAAGTGGCTTCTCAAACATATGCTCACATACAAGTTATAAACTACATAGAGACATTTCAAATCCCATCACATACATAATACACATGATAAACACTTACAGGCGTTTCAAACACATCCCTACATCACTGCAACAGGCCAACAGGCTCTTGTTACCCGAGCACAACTTACATGTTATTATAATGTAATAACTTCAAAATAATGTGAATATTTCTACAAAGTGAATGCTGTCCCTTCTGCCATCTTGCTCGCTGAGCTGCTGTACACGTGTGTAGTTTTTCTTTTCTTGTGGTAAAAATGTAGCTACAGGAATAGTTGATTAAAATAATAATGGATTACCTTTTTTGAAAACGTAACTAAACAGCTGAGTAACACATTAGGTTACTCATTACATCAAAAAAGTCATCCAAGTACTCTAATGCATTAGTTAGTAATGCGTTACCCCCAACACTGTTGATGAGCTCAGTGGAAACAGAACATTTTACACATACTAATAAAACCACTATGTGAGTATCAAAGTATCACATTTTCCCATTGAGTGATGGTTGACTTTAGCTTTTGTTTGGATTGTATTCACAGGAGTTCACAGCACCCACCAACATGAGCTTTCCTGTAATCAGCAGTGATGCTGTTTATTTCATGTTTTGAAAAGGATGCTTCCAGCACACAGTAATTAAAATTGATTAGTTGCAATACTATTTTTACAATATTTTTTTAACATCAGGAAAATCTTAAAAGTGTTGAAGAAATCAGCAGTCCATGCTCTAGTGGTGAATGCATACTTTATAAGTAAGAGTAGAAAGTGTTCACTAGTTTAGGGGCCAACAGAGGCATTTTGTGCACAGTAGTGTAAATTTGAATTATTGTGCCAAAGTGAAATATCTCTTCATATTACTAGTGGAGACCCCAAAAGTGGGTCATGGGCCCTGTTTTTGGTGGGTCCCACCATAACAAGAGAGCGTCCTAATGAGCTTGAGTCCATGGGAGAAGCTAAATTTATTCCATTTCTGTCCCAGGCTGAGAAAGTTTAAAGAGCCGCCACAGTAGGGGATTTTCAAGCAGCCCCCTCCTGTGATTCTTCAAATAGTGCAACCATCAAATGGCTTGGCTTGGGATTCAATATATCACACAGAGGATAGCCCTCTATTCCACTTAAATATTCAAGGCAATTCTATCCTGTCCTCATTGCTGTAGGCCTTTAATGATGGGTCAGGACCAAAAAAATGGGTCATGGACCTGTTTGTAGTGACTCCCAGCATGACTGGTGCATTTTCCCAATCTACATGTACTTAGTGTGGGTCCCTACATGGCAGCACTGTGCTAGCATGTTTTTTTACAGCCCTACTGACACTACATTAGCATTAAATAGGGACCACATACCCAGTAATTAATACTTTACCCTGCAGCATATGTGCAACCAAAAAACAAATGTCATTGTAAATATCATGGACTCACTGAACTGTTTGTGATTTAGCAAAACAGAAGATTGTGCTGAAAATGAAGATGCATTAGGGTTAGAGAAGACAGCATTATTATAGTGCAGCTCCCAGTCGGAAAACCTCTTTCACTGTTCATATGGACACCTGACTGATGTTTTAAGACACTTGAACAATTGTGAACTTGTCCTTAAAGACATGTACTGTACCTACCAGCATGATTTCTGACATCAATTTGGAGCCAATCATGGTCAAGTACGCATCTTACACAAGTGTGATGTGGAAAGCTGAAGCCTCCAGCACACATATACTAAGAATGGACTTTTCAATGAATAGGAGGATGTCTCCTATTCATTGAAAAGTCCATATTCGCATATTCATAGCTTCTGGATTTTTCTGTGAGGGAGATGTAGGACATGTCATTTTTGGGATTTTAATGAGGTAATGCAACTTTTTTAGTGGGAAAAAACAAATCAGAATCTATCTATATGTCTTAAAAAATGTCTTGATGGGACCTTTAAAAAAACGTATTGCAGGCCTAACCAATTCATAATATTGAAATTAAACAGTCTTTATGCATAATACTGAGTATCATCAGGGTGTGCAAGGATTTATCTAAAATAAATACGTAAGCAAGGACGTAATCATCTTGGAAAACATAGGTGTCAAATCATTTATCGTGCATATATGGTCATATTATTGCTCAATGTGGCAGATCTTTCATTAAACTTTCTAAATGCATAAACACTGAAATGCCATTGAGATAGTGGTTATATCTCCACTTGACATCTAAAATAATGTCACTTGTCAGACAGATGCAGCTTCATTTTAACCGAAATGTCACACAAGTACATAACTGTTCCTGTTTCATTCCAAACAAATCAGAACATGAAGGCATTGTTTCTGTGCTCCAGAGCTTTTTATCACATGATAGACCAACCACAGACCACTGAGGCCCCAAAGCAACAAACTATACAAATCAATAATCCATCAATCTGCAGAACTTTACTGAAGGTGAACAGGCAGGAGGCAGAGGTTAAACTAAGTTGGCTTGCCACTTTTTTTCTCAGAGAGACAGCAAGACCAGCTTTTAATGCAACACAATCATTCTCTCTGTTTGGTGTGACAGAGGATTTTGGATATTTGTAATTTACAGCTAGACATCTAAGAAATCTAACAATGTCATGTCTGTGTCCAATAAAGAACCTGTTGCTTTATCTCTGTCATAAATGGGACATAATTCAAACAGCTTCAAAGCTAAACTTCCAGAACTGCAGCAGTTCAGTACAGAGCTGGGACACAGATGCAGAGGGAGTCTGTAAGGTGAAACTCTTTACTTGAGAATTTGCAGTCAGCCAAAACCAGTCAGGGATTGAACACAAAAAACAAAGTCCAAATATCCAGGCAGAGTCAAGAACCAGTCAGGAAAACACGAGGGACATCTAGTAAGTAAGAACCCATGAAGGAGACACAATGTGGGCAGAGGTACAAAACAAGGTACAGGTGTGTTGGAACACTGGCGGGAACTGAGGTAACAGGAAGTAACATTGCACATAATAACAACACAAGGGTACATGGGTTACAAAATAAAAGTGGACATAGGTACAAATCATGAAACATAAAAACACCCTGACAGAAACCATTACAATAACCTGTTTTGTAATGAATGCACAAGGTGGCAACTCCTCTATTGAGAGCAGTCATTCATTTAGTCAATTTCAGCTTATTACAATATCATTTGAAAGTGCAGTCAATATTATTCATCAGCAAGAGTGAAACATTCACATTAGAGATAACAGACATAGAATGCATTAACGGTACAATCAGAACAGGCAGTGGAGTAAACCTGTTTTTCAGTCAAGTTTCATCTTCATTTCTACAACTGGCAGTTAAATGAATCCAAATGAATTCTGGCTATTCACTTTGTATAATGATATTATGATACCACAACTACACATTACTGCTTTTTTTTCAAAAAGGTGTCCTGTTTCCCATTAGAGTTAAATTTGTAGAAGTAGTTTGAATGAAGAGATTTTGATGCAAAATAGCAGATTTGTATTTCTTTAGAGCCCAGTATACATACATATTGTGATCATTGAATGCAGTTCCAGCTATGGGTAAGGATTTTTAAATGAGCGTTTTGTCTCCATTTAGAATTCTTTCAGAATACTGCAGCGTCAGTTTCTACACTGACATTATTATTACAGAATGCTTTTGAAATTGCCATGTCAGTGACTTAAAAAGTGATTTTCTTGTGTCTGTTTGGGCAGAGTTCAGAACATTTTCACTGTAATAACACAGAGTTTTATAGATATTGATGTAGTGGCGGCAGATGTGAGGAAACAGTATAACTACCATAATGATGACAGAAACATGTGCACCTGACAACATAAAGCTAGTGATAGAGGAAATGAACTGCCTCGGAGAACAATAAGCTGTGTGTGCATGGGGACATAATGTGCATGTAGGCATTTTTGTGTGTATGTGTGTAAATGGCTCTATAGTATAGCCTCCCACACCCTTTTATTTTCCATGTAAAAGCGCAGAGTCAGCAGGACTTAGTGTGGATCCCCCAGCTCTGATAGTTTTCTCCCCAGACACACACACTCTGCTCCGAAAGGCAAAATATGCCTTCTGGATATTGGCCATATTTCATGTAAATGGTGTTTACCATTTCACCACGTTGTTTGATTCTTGTTGGCCTTTCATCCTTCTTCCCAAAGCCACTCTCAATAGAAGCAAGACTACATTTCTGTGTTTGCTTGGCTGTTAATAATTTGATTATTTTCTTGGTTGAATCTTAAATTTGCTATTTTTTTCTTTCTTTCTTTCTTTCTTTCTTTCTTTCTTTCTTTCTTTCTTTCTTTCTTTCTTTCTTTCTTTCATGCGTCTATGTGTTTGTGTTTTTTCTATCAATTTCTTCCCTGCCAGAAGACAAGAGTCCTAAGGTTACAGATGCAAATAACAATTTGAGCCAACAAATATGCTGGTGTATCAAATGTAATATAATTCATATGTGTTCCATGTGATTTTGGTGACCTTCCCTTAGCACCCCCTTTAGGCTAAGTTTCTCACACAAAGTATCAAAATCAAATGACATAACTGACATTACATTTATTGAGCACATTCATTCCCCCCAGATGATGATCCCTTACCTTTTTGGACATTTGTCAGGTTAAGTTTTCCATTTTGTGTAACAGATATGTAATGGTGGGTTCTGTGTTGTGGGAATTCATAATCTCATCATCTCATCTCATGATCCTCGGTGGAAATTGAAATATTGTGTCCTTTTGTGCAAGACTCAACAGAGCAAAAAGCACTTGCACTTGTGTTGTAAAATAAAACAAAATCAAATATAAACAATACTTTCAATCTTGTTAAATGTCTGTGATGCACAAAAATGTATAAAGTCAATAAAGATTTATATTCATTCTCCACAAGTGACACAATGAGTTCATCCAGAAGTGCAATTAATATCCCAATTCCACCTATGTTAACCTCTCCTTCTTCAGATAATTGATTACCTCTACCATACATGACACACTGATCCTAACCACTGTAAACTGATACCATTCATATTGATCAATAGGGCTTTGTGCCTCTGCTACTAATCGATTACATAAATAATGAGACAGACTAACAGCAGACTTCTCCCCAACCACCACCATGGTGTCATTTAAAACACTATTCATAGTGTAACATTGACGTTCCATGTAAAGCAATGTTTAAAATAAAACAACATTTCCCAGTTCTCTATACTATTACAATGTTAATACAATTTGATATCATCCTCTGCAACTCCACAGGCTACAGCAGTGAGATTTTCCAAATGTTTACATGGTTGAAACTGTCTCTTCATTTGACATTTTTGCAACATCTCTGCTAAAGTACATAGGGCCTGATATACTAAAACCCCAAATAAAAGGTACTAAATTGAGTGTGCAGTGCAACAGATTGCACGTTTAGTTAGCGTGCGTTTTTGGGGGTGATCTACTAAAACAAACTGTGCTAATGACAACAGGTGCAGACAGCAGTATTTAAATGAGGGTTTTGTGTCTTAATGGAAAGTTTGGACGAGCAGAAAGCTGCAAGCGCCAAATGAAATGTGATCACATTGAATTAGAGGTTCTAGTGGAAGACGTTGACAATATTGAGTTATAACAAAAATAAATTACCAGAAAAAAACGCTATATGGGAGAGTATTTGTGACAAAGTCAATGTTGTTGAAAAAATATTCCACTCCAAAAATATTAACATGGGTGGGAAAAACCCATCCTTTGCATATTATGTCATTGTGCCTCCATCTCCTCCTCTCCAAATAAACAGCAGTCATCTATGCACAGTGCACAGCTGGGTAATACCTGCCCTTCAAAGGTAGCGTCCAAAATGACCTTCAGGTTTGGTAAATCACAATACGTGTGCTATATAACATATTTGCATTTTTTCATCCCTGTATTTTGCACACTGGGGTTAAAATGCCCCATATAACATAAACATTATGGCAAACATATTAAATGGACAGCACATATTACCTTGCCCATTTGAAAGATGCAAGCCTCAGTGCTGTTTTAGTAGATGCATTTACATTCATTTACACCAATAGGTAAATCAAGGTACATTCCCAAATTGTCAGTGGCTAGCACAAACAGCTATGCTACACTGCACAACAATTCTGAAATCTTTACTATTGCCAATTAATTACGTGTTGCTGCTGGAGACTGCAAATAATTGCACATTTCTGCTTTAAATTCTATCCATCTGTTTTTTTGTGGTTACCTTTTCGTGCAGCTGGTAATGCATTTTTTAAATTCTGCACTGCATAACAAACTGGAATAACAGTGGAACTTCAACAAACAATTGAGAATTTTCACTTTGGATTACCTTACTCAAGTAAGTGTCAACTCTACAAGTTGAAGCGCCTTGGTAGTCGAGTGGTTACAGCACATGCCACATGATGGCAGCGTCCCTGGTTTGATTCCAGCAAGGAGACCTTCGCTGCAGGTCATTCCTCTCTCCCTGTTCTTTGTAACCCTTTATGCCAAGTACTTTCAAGTAAAGGGAAATAAAATATTAACATCAATATAATATAAATTTATCAAAAAATTGTTGGTTTCTGAAGTAAATTGAAACCAATTTTTTGCCTAAAACACCATCAAAAACACACATTCATATTTCTTTCTTTTTTATCTGAAAAAAGTCAGTGGTTAAGCAATTTAAGTTTACAAATGAAAACATTTCTTTACATTTCATCCTGATTTTGGATAGAAACAAACATTATAGTCACCCTCCATCTTGCAAATACTTAATTCACACTTGCCAGCCGGACATGAATGTGACCGACCCTCAGCGTTTCATGTGTGAACTCTCTATCGGATCAACTGTTAAACAAATGTTTTTTTTTTTTTTTTTATTCTTTTCACTGTCACATGTGGCTGTAAAATCCCATCTTTAGTATGTTGGTATTAATTACCTCTAAAATACATGGCACCAGCCCTAACCACAGCAAACAGATAGCTTTCATATCCACCAATACCTGATACATATACCTGAGCTGAAATCAATGTAGAGCGTACAGTATAAATAGCTGTATACATGTCAGGTCTCACAGTACCTTATATGTAGGCCTTATCAATATTGCTAAGGCGATTTTCCAAACCATCAAAAAACACAGTTGAGGACATGAGCTTTGGACCAACAGGGTATTGGCCAAGTTTCTCTTCTGTGATGCGTTGATTATGTTGACCACAATGTGACACGTAGAATGAGCTTTTGTCTGTATGTTCAGTAAATTCCACATAGCAAGACTATAGCTAAATGTATCAGAATCAAGATTTGCTGGATAGGGAAGATTACACACGCACGCACACACGCACACACACACACACACAGACACACGCGCACACACATGCACGCACACACACACACACACACACACACACATATTAAAAAAAATACTCAATTACCTCAGGGTCTAAAGAAACGTGACACACACTCAGCTAAGAAAACACATTTAAACCCCCATTTTGTCAAGTCCAGTCATGTTCATCTGGCACTTAACGCATAGCCATTGGTAAACTGATCTATTAAAAGGAATTTGTACAGTGTGTATGTGTGTGTGTGTGTGTGTGTGTGTGTGTGTCTGAGTGTGTGTCTGTGTGTGCACATAGGTACATGGGAAACTGCCCTGACACAGGGACTTCCCTGAGTGGTTTCAAACTTATTTTCATAGCTGTATGTCTGTCTGTTTTCCTGCATATGGAACATTCCTTCAAGCCACCTAACCCCTTGAACTTAACACCGTAGACTGCAAAAGTGTGTGTGTGTGTGTGTGTGTGTGTGTGTGTGTGTCCTCATTACACAGACATACAGGAGACTGATGTCACAAGATATGGTTTCTATGGAAAAGAACAAAAAGGTCCATCTATCTATGTTGATGTGTTTAGACATTTAATGTAAACCCTTTCGTCTTTAGAAAGGGACCTTCGGCACACAGATTTCGATGAAAACTCCAACTGTACAAAAGCATACACGCACGCACGCACGCACACACACACACACACACACACGCACGCACGTGTTGCATTGCAGCAGACTCTAGTGAGCTTTGAGGTTCAGGTCAGGCATTTAGTGGTTGGGGAGTGAGAACCATATTTGACAAAAGATGTGTGATGACTGTCAGACTCAATTTCCTGAGTTTAGTCAGTAATGGAGATACAGGAACACTCACACACATACATTTTCTTCCATTTCTTTTTTCCCCAGGTGCCTCATGCAAACACTTCAAAAGTATCAAGCCACAACTAAAAAAATGATACTGGCCCTCTGTTACAATATATTGCACAGTTATGTCTCTATCTCTCGCTTAACTCTAACACAGTGTATCTGCATCCAGATATTGTATCAGGTGTGTAGGTAAGAAGGCAAACACATCTCCAGAGAAAGATTCCTGCACACAGAATTGATGCTGACAGATTTATTTAACAATGTGCAATTGAAATGTTTTGACATTGCATGTCAAAGGGTGCTGGTGTGACGTTGAGGGAAACAAGAGACAAAGCAAACAAACTTGAACTGTAGCTACAGGTCATGGGCAGATGGTGTGTTGTTCACCACACCAGCATTTAACAGGACCAAAATAACATTTGCATGTATGTTTTTATGTGCTGCAGCTGAGCAGCTCATTAGCTATGTTGCCTTCTGACTGACATTGGCAGTGCTCGTTCAACAAGCTAAGGTGAAGGACAAGATGTGTGTTCGTATTTGTAATTTAGATGAAAAGGAGACTTGAGCAGGAAAGCTAACGTACTGTAGGTTGTTCAGAGTCTGTGGCTCTTGTGTTGTGTAGCAGGATGTAGTCAGGCTGTGTGTGAGCATCAGTTCTGTCTGTGACAGAATGCTGATGTTACACACATAAACATTTATAAATCAGGCCTAGCAGCTACAAATACTTAAGGGAGACCTACTGTCTCGATATCATAGCAGGTAATCAGCTGTGGCTCAGGAGGTAGAGCGGTCGTCCACCAATTGGAGGGTTGGTAGTTTGATACCCGGCTCCTCCAGTGCACATGTTGATGGGTCCTTGACAACAATACTTAACCCCAAATTGCTCCTGATGGCTGCACCAACAGTGTATGAATGTGTGTTAATGTTAGTTTCCTCCTGATGAGCAGGTTAACACCCTGTGTGGTAGCTCCTGTCATCAGTGTATGAATGTGTGTGAATGGGTGAATGAGACATGTAGTGTAAAAAATAGTGGTCAAGAAGAAGAAAAGTGTTATATAAGTACAGTCAACCCATAAGTCCATTTACCATTTAAAACAGCTGATGGAGTCAAATCAAACTAAAAAGCACATTCATGCTCCCCAGAGGACTAACCCTTTCCTATTGTGGGCACTATATCAGCTTTCCTCACACCACCATCAGGCCACAATGTTTGCTTAAAAAGAAAGAAAGAACACATATTGTAATGGGAAGATTGCCACAAATTTTGCTGAGCACATCTTTGCTCATTTACACTTTCCCATTGTCCCTGTGGCTTTCATTTAGCACCATCCACAGGACAAACATTGAATTTTCAGCCCCCTGACTAGAACTGCTCTATAGGGTGTCGGTCCCAGCTGCAGAGGGCATAGGCCAAATTTCACCAGCTGTGAGGAACAAAGACATTACATCAAATTAAAATGTTGCAGCAGTTGGTAGTAACTGTCAAAAAGACATCTTTACATTTCCATTAAATGTGTATTATGGCCATAAGGGTATTCATTTACACCGCATGGTCACACTTACAGCTGGTTAGCATGTGTCTTTGTGTGCATAGGTGATTTGGGGCGGAACTGGGTTGGCAAGACATGGGGACATCCTTTCTGCCAAGGAAGAAGGACATAGAAATACAGTGATAGAAAAAAAGACGGGATGATTCTGCCACAGAGGGATGACATTGGCTTGTCCTAACACTTCTCCAGTCATGTGAAAGCATCTGAGTGTGTGTGTGTCACAGAGAAAGAGGGTGTGTTTACTGTCACATTGAATATGCCATAGATTACTGACACAATGACAATAGCTTCTGCATATGTGTGTGTGGATGACAGAGGGAGATTCATGCACATCGTTGAGTGCACATTGGCAATGAATGAACATAAGAGCATAACCCTCAGCTAAATCTACACGCGCACACATACACACTCACACATACACACACATGCACTGACAGTGACACAGAGAGAGGTTTTGCTTGAATACACACCTGTCCTTTCGCTCTATGGAACACAGCACACAGCCTGACCACAGGCCATGCTCTGTGTGTGCGTGCCTGCGTGCGTGTGTGTGTGTGTGTGTGTGTGTGTGTGTGTGTGTGTGTGTGTGAGAAAGGGCCTCCAGGGTATTCATGTACACAGACAGCTCCTCACAGGCCAAAAGTCCTGTACAACAGCCCTCCTCTCTTTCTGTCCCTGTGTGGTTTTTTTATTTATTTTTATTTTGTACTCCTCTTTTTCATTCACTCTTTTTTACACACTACCATTTTTTTTTCATTCTTACTTTCTTCATCCTCCCTCTCTCTCGCTCTCCCTCCCTGGGGTTCTGTCTCTTCTGACCCATAGGAGGAATAAATCTGCATGATTTTCCTTCAGAAATGTCCCCTGATGTGCTGTGTCAGTATGTCAGTGAGTCAGATTGTGGTGTTTCTGGGTGTTTCTGTGTTTGCATGTGGACACGCCTGTTTACATACATAAGTCAATGGGAGTATGCATGTTAAACAGAGAAATTAAAGGTGATAATGTGAGGAAGAGGAATATTTCATACGTTATTATATTATATAGACTACAACCTGGTTTGTGCACTTATATAAGATTTTTTCCACAGACTCTTACTCTGCAGGTATAGTTCTGAATTACATAATATATTTAAAATAATATATTTATTATGAGTATATTTAACCAAGAAAGAAAGAAAGAAATAAAGAAAGAAAGAAAATACAAATCTTTTTGATCTAACTAATCTCATAAGGTAATATCTGTAATTTGTGTTCAGAAAATCTTCATTTACTGTGCACTGTGTTGGCACAATATCATGAACCTTTGTACAATACAATGTAATATATGTTTTGTTCAAAAAAAGTTCAGTTTTTGTTGAAACTGATTTTTTTTGTGTGGCTGTAGTGTGTTGTGCAGCTGCTTTACATTTTACAGACGGTTAGGGTATTTTTTCCTGCATCAGTTAGATTGTTGACTCTTTTACTTTCTCTTTATTTTCCTCTTCGGAACAAATTCATTCTTTTTTTCCTGTGGGCACTAACAATTGTTGGTTAGTGCTTGGTGGTTATAGAAATGTTTGATGTCTTCAACACTAGCTTCAGGTCAAGAGCAGAGACATTGCATAAACTGTCAATCTCATGCAGGGTCTGAATGCCTCAGGCTTGAGCCTAAATTTTCAGGCCTGTGCAGGGCTCTAGCAGAGGCCTGTGATGTATACAGCGTATGAAACTGGTGGGAGAGAGCTGCTGTCAAGCACTGTGTAGGTCAGCTGTCATTAGTAATTCCTCCAGCCACTGACTCCTCTGCAGGATCCGTAAGTCAGTAAGGTGAAGCCCATGTAGACATGGTGATATTCATGCAGTATATGAAGTACCTCACTTTTACTTGTATTACTGAATGATCCAATTCTAAGTGTTAGTGCCAGATATTTCCTTCTGTACAGTATTTAATTATTTTGGAATTCATATATGCTCCCCATACTATAAATACCTTCTGTGCTTCAGGCATATCAAACTGGACAGTGTCATATGTTTTACTGATTGTAAAACCCTCTGAAACAAAAACCAGATCTTTGCTATAAAAATAAAATTGGTTTAACTTTACTTAATGTCAAAGGTGTAAGTAATAAAACAAATAAAGACTTTTTAGATGGACCAGCCTAAATGCAACTGAGCTGAATCATTCATGTTAGTAGTTGCCCCTCACATGTTAAAATGTCTGTCATGGAAAAGTAACAAGCATTAGGTTAGATTTCTGTGTATACCATTTTACTGCAATATTTACAAAAGACATAAACATGAATGGATAGCGCACACTGATATGCTGACAGAGAGATGAGACTTTAAGTCAAATAGGCTACTAAATAAAAACCGATGTGATGCAATGTGGAGAGGAGCATCTTCAGCCATTGATGGAATTTTGCTAAGAAGCAAGGGAAGAAACAAAGAAACAGTTTCAAGCAATCAATGAGAATATCTTAATTGATTTGACTTCTTCTGACCACTGTGGTTCTTGATCAATGGGAATAAGGTGCAGCCTTGTTACTGCATCACATTGCATGGGTCACATTTAACACATTCACAATCTCTCCTGTATTCCCTTTTTAACTTTAATAAAAAAAAAAAAAAGGTTTACAATTTTATATCATTTCAATGAAAATCAATATATGCAGTTGAGCAACATGGTGATTGCAGAGCTCCTCTTCACTTTAAATGAAAGCTTTCAGCTGAATGCCGTGTGTGTGTGTGTGTGTGTGTGTGTGTGTGTGTGTGTGTGTGTGTGTGTTATTTTGGTATGATTTGCATTTTATTGGGACAAAAGCATGCACAGAAAAACACATTTTCTTGCTTTAATACCTATCACTGAATTGCGAGCATTCAGTTTTGCCTTCAAACTGGTAAAGCCTTCTGTATGAACAAATAAAAGGGATTACAGCAATGGTATTTGAAACAATGGCTGAGATCAAACACACACTTCAGACTGATGTGCATGGTTACCATTAATATCAAGGCCTAAATACTTCCTAGGAGGTAAAAAAAACAAACAAAGAAAAAAAAAAAACAGGACTGTTTTTTGTGTGATTGTGTGTATGTAATGTGAATATTCACAAACATGCAAGCAAACATATGTTTTTTGCCTCTGTGAATTTATGGTATGTGTGTGTGTGTGTGTGTGTGTGTGTGTGTGTGTGTGTGTGTGTGTGTGTGTGTGTGTGTGTGTGTGTGTGTGTGTGTGTGTTTTTGTGTGTGTGTGTGTGCGCGTGTGTGTGCGTGTTTTCAAGATATGTAACCACATTAAACAAAACAACAACAAAAAGAACACACACACACACACACACACACACACACACACACACACACACACACACACACACACAGTGGGTAGCCTGCTGTGTAAAACACTAACTAGCATGGCCTTGGATGGACAAGCTATAGACACACAACACATTGTTCTATGCAGATAGAGGCACATAGAAGAAAACACACACACACACACACACACACACACACACACACACACACACACACACACACACACACACATACAAAACCCATGGTACACCCATTCTTTGCAGTATTTTACACAGCCACTGTCACACAAAATACTATTTGACTGAAGAAAATAATTAGTTTCACTTCTTTCAACTGATGACTCCAACCAGCCTCTGCCTATAGTGTCATGAAATGTGCTTTACATGTTGAAATGCAAATGCATGCTCTGTCCTCCAGTGTGACAAATACTGTATGTTTCTCTAGGATGAAAGGATCAGATGGAAGAGATACAGTATGACTAGTTAGACAGTGAAAATAAGAGAAACACTGTTTTTTTACAAGCAGTAAAGTACTTACAGTGCTTCCACATTAGAGTATACATTCATTCAATCGAAATTTTAAAAATATTGATTTGGGACATCATGAACAACACTGTATTGTTATAATATTATAATAGTAATGTCAGTGACGTCATTAACACTGAATCTAATGACTCCCGCAAAGGTCAAAAGTTTGTTAGTACTGATAGTTCACTGAGTTCTTTGCAGCTTTCAGCTTATTGCATTGGATTGCCTATTTGACTGAATCCCAATGGCTCTCAATAACATCTCATTGGAAATAGTGGGCGGCTGTTTGTTTGTTTTTGTTTTCAGCTATTTGGACTTTCCCAACCCAGCAAGGAATGGAAGGGAATTGATGTAAAAGAACACTCGTCGTTATGTTTGCCTTAAGAACTCTACATGTCAAAATAGTCCTGGTTGTAAAGGCTTGTTGCCACAAGATAGTGGGGCATAATTACCGTGGGTAAATGCTATCAGCGACATTTCCTCTTCAGGCAGTATATTTTTTTATTCTATTCAAAGCCATTTTGGTGCTCACCACTGGAACAGCAGTATCAGGAATGGTAACATCATTTAATCAGAGAGTTTATTTATTTATTGCCTCTGGGACAGTTCCGTCCATGCTGCTGTCAAATAGAAAAGGAACCATCAATAGTGTTTGGGAGCTGTCCAATCTAACATTTCAAGTTTCAAGTGATCAAGTTGTATTGCCATGTACTTGATATCAATTGATACCAATTCTTAGACTTAACTTTACATACTAAATGAAATATGATGTTACATATACCAATATTATGTAATATATATAGTAAAGAAGTGGTGAAGTGTGAATAATATGTATTTACCAAAAGAACAATGGAATGAAAAACATTTATGCAGTGCAATACTGGTAGCCACACACTGAAGTGATAGACAATGTAAAACAGTAGTTATTGAAATGGTAGTTAGTTATTGATCACATCATTTGCAACCTCTCAAAAAATGATTATAGTCCTAACTGAATCCACACAGTCCACATCTTTTGGTACATAGTAGTGTCAGAAAGATAGCATGTATCTTTGTGTGTATGAATTTCCTGTGAGATTTCATTTGATATTTTTCACCATTCAGCTCAGAGGCTGTTATTGACATCCTATCATAAATGTGTGCTGTTTGCGCTTGTCCACAGAATTGTATTGCACAAGAGCAAAAAGCCTTGTAAAGAATATTATTTAAGGGGCCAGTGAAGATAGAGCATGCTGTAAGATCCAGTAGTTATATGACCAAAGTGGATGTACAGCAATTCTATACTTGATTTTACAGAGGTCCAATGAGTCTGTATAATCAGATTAACTTGTGACCTTCATCAAAATAACTCTTTGTGGTTTCTTTGTTCCTTCATTTTTGCTCAAGGCCATTTACTAAAGGGTTAGTATATCTCCAGAGGGTGTTCTCTGGCCATGTTTTTCTGCACTTTCTCATATTTTTCTAGGGTTATGCTATTGTGTGCTTGTCCGCCTGCTTCACAGTGCACCTATTGGAGTAGCAGAGCTGACTAAAAAATTCTTTATGCTTCCATTTTTGGACAGTAATCGCAAGGTTGGTCTTTCAGTCCCACATTTTGAAATATTCTCTACCAAAATGCCAAACCACAAATAGCTTGCATCATATGTGTATGCCAACATTTAAAAAAAATAAAAAAAAACAACAGTTTGAATATCAACTTAAGGTACTTGGAAGTACTGCAAACTACTTATTGAATCCCCAATAAATACAGTGTAAAAGTGGTACAGCTGCTATAAAATAGCAGTGCATTGATTTCTCTGCTAATGCCATTTAGTTTGTTTGGTGTGCTACAGTAGGTAACAGGGTTGATCTGTGCCATCACATGCAGCAGCTTTATATAACCACAAATGCAAGACCTACTGGTGTCAGAGAATAATGTCCCTCACTTTAACTTCACTGTCTTTTCTGACTGAAAGGCTGATCCAAACATATTAAAACAATTTACACACTGTTCAGGGAAAATTGTACCCATTTTAACAGCTGTAAGAACACCCCAAATGTTTTTTCACCCTGAAATTTAATGACTTATTTTAAAGTGGCCCAAAATGCACAAAAATGAAAATATTTTAAAATGATATATGTTCTACATATTTTTATCCATTGAGGCTGTTCTGGGTCAAATTTGAGCCGTATCTACTGCCATGTGTTTTAGGTAAATGAATAGTTAATAGTTTTAATAAGATAGTAGTTATGATGATTTCTTTTTATGATGTAGCAGTGAAGACTGATGGCTCTAATGGTTATACAATAAACCCCACACTTCCATAAAGTTCTTGTGTGGTACAGGCCGACCAAAGTGGTTTGATGTTTAGTAGGAGGCAGACACAGAAGGCTTGATCAGATGTCCAAAGGGGGTTTATTTACAATAAAAAGTCCCACCATGTTACATGTGTAACCAAAAAGATATGTACAAAACAAAAAGGAAAAATGAAACAGTTAACTTGACTCAACTAATCATAACTCAACTCATAAGTATGACTTAAATTAACTTTATTAACTCTATTAAGATTCATTTTAATGTGGAGTTCCTCATTTACTCTGCTGAACATCTCAGTAGGCTGACAGTTACTCAGTCTGTATCAGTCAGGAACACTCTCATCATACAATAGATTAAACCATTTATTACAACAACTGGTAATACAGTTTTACTTGGCGTTGAAGGCTCCACTCTAAGATGCTCCCTGGATTAGCCAGCAGCATGCTGAGCTAAAAACAGGGAGCGCAATGCAATAACCCCCTGTAGAGTGGGCCGAAAGAAAGACATGAACTGCAGAGTGACCCTAGAGCCATGATGGGACCCTGAACCCGAAAGGTGGAGGCTGGGGTGGTGGAGGCAAGCTTTGCCAGCAGCAGTGTGAGCAATGGTGAAGCTAGATCAGTGTAGGTGGGAGTCATATTTAAAGGGACCGCCTTGTGGTGAGAATGGCTGTGATTGGTGTGTGAATGATAAAGTGTGCTGATCAAATCAGTGGTTGTCAGCTGATTACAGCTGGGGTTTGACGTCCGTGTCCTGCGTGAACTAACGCTATGCTTAGTGCACTGACCACCACTGTTTCATAGAACATGTGGGGGCAGCCTGTTTCACACATCAAATGACCTGAGCATCCACAGGAAGTACAGTCTGCTCTGCTGAAGTTAGGCTTCTCCCAGTATGCGTTCTTTGTCTCAGTTTTTTTTTTTTTTCTTCAGCTCTCTCGATGTGCAGACCTCCTCTCTATCCTGAGCCTTGAAAGTCTGCTTCTTCAGGTTGAGTAGGGATGTGATGTATCTGTTGAGCCCATGCTTGTTGTTTGGGAAGCAGCAGATCATCTTGGTCTGGAGAATGTCCATACATCAGTTAATATAGTCTGTTATGCACTCTGATTAGCTGTTGATGTCCTCACTGTGTGCATTGAAGACTATATTCCAGTCTGTGAGGTAAAAAACAGTTGTGTAGCTCTACCATGGCTTCTTCTGACCATACTCTAACTGCCCACAACTTTTCATATGATATCACACAAACAGATAATGAGAATATGTTTGTAGGTGACGACTGGGTGTACTAGGCTGTGATCTGATCTTCCAAGTAGTGGCACCACAGTGTTTTATTGCCTCTTGTTGTACACTTCACATATTGATTGAAGTCGGTCAGTGTGGAGGAGAGGGGAATGGTTAGAATCACCCAAAATGAGGATTAGGGCATTTGTCAGTTGTGTATGAAGTCCTGTGATGATTAAGTAGATAATATCACAGGCTAAAGTTGCATTGCCAGCACACATGCTATCCTCACAAAAAGCATGTGAGAATTCCTTCTGCAGACAGTATAGCAACAGTTCAATATCATTGCGGGTGTAGGTCCTCATGATAAAAGGAAAAAGTAGGCCATATAATATATATCCAATAACAGGGGGAAACAAAGAAAGAAAAAAGTCCAGAGAAACCTGGTGAGAAGTTGCTGCATTGGTTGCTTGCTCCGGGTCGTGCCCAGAGGAGCAACGCACAATACACCAATCAATCACAGAGTTTATCACTCCTCTGAAACAGTTTAAAATTCACACAGATAGTATTGAGACTATTACAGGACTGTTGTGTTGAATTGTATTACAAATGAAGATGTTAATTCATTCCCCAGTCTCTCAGTAAAGGGAGAATGTTAAAATGACGTGTTACACTAAGTCACCAGTATGTTATCATGTTAAAGTTCCCCCGGTGTTATTTTATATTATTATTAGAATTACAAACCTATTACATTTAAGTGATTCACTTGTTGGAGAGGTTTTCTTTTTAAACGTTGGTACAAATGTTAGTTTGATAACAATATTGTACATACTACACCTACAGTATTATAAATGACACTTTTTTTTTCTGTGGTGTAAATATGAATGAATTGTCAGATGGTAATGTACAACCCTGACACTATTTACCCTGAGCCTGGACCATGTCACTACATAGATCCTGCCCAGTTGCCAGTGTGCTCCCTCTATCATCCACCAAGCCTCTGCTCTTTACTTTTGCTATTGTTAGCAACCACATTCTACACCAGGCAAATGTACTTGCACACAGCTCTGACTGTGCTGTATTCATCGCTATCCACTTTCTTCTAACCCATTTTTCTCTTTGATAATTATCCTTTTTTTTTTTTGGCCTATACCTCACATTCATCTCCCTTCTTTGTTATGGCCAACACTGCATAAAAAAAGCTCAATACTGATTCTAGTAAAAAATATTTTGAAGGATACTGCAGGTAGAAAACAGTGCTTGAATAACCCAGCTGTCCATTAAAGGAAACACACTCAGAGCTTTCACATTTGTCTTTTATTCGGCACAAAATTAACAACCAAACACAACATAAATTACACACCAGTTGTGGCCTGGTTTTATGGTTTAGTCCAGAGTCTCTACACACTATGTCTGCTTAATACTCAAAACATATCATAGTTTGTTCCCCACTGAACAGTTTAAAATGCGGTCAAAACAGTCATTTATTACATGGCTAAAAAAAATGATATTCCTGTTAAGCCTTTCAAACTGACTTCATATTATTTGTTCTCTCCAGCATAGAGATGACTGACTCAGAACAGAGATATTCACTCTCTCTTCCACACTGACCATTTCTTTTAGGCAGGAAACCATTTTTTAATGCATTTAGGCAAATTGAGTAACTCAGAGAGTGACTGTGTCAACTGACATTAAGTGCCAAATTACTGGAAGAGAGGTATACTATTCTACTTGTAAACACTTTCCACCCTATCTTACATATGAAAATATAATAAAATGACATTCACATAGGACATATTGTTCACCATGGCTTTTTAGAAGCTAAATACTACAGAGGAGAGGAAAAAAAGAACAATTTACAGCTCTAAGCACACTGACAGAGCACAGTTACTTACAGGATTTGTAGACTGTGGATGACATTGCAATATTTGGTTTTGCTAAAAAAAAAAAAAAACAGTCTCTAGCGTATCTGTCACCAAGTCTAACAAGGATGAAAATAATTATGAGGAGTAGCCAAGGTGCTGTGGAAATTGCAATCATAATATCTTGACAGCCACATAGGAGAACACTTCCAAGTCATCGCTTAGAGTTGACAAGTTCTCATTGGAGATATTCCCAAGCCACATGTTCAGTATGTGTTATGCAACATCATTCTTCTCTCAGAGACTATTCACATCTAAAATTATAGCTATCAGATCATAAAATCACTTCTTCAGCTGTAATAATTGGATCAGAGTCCAGAGATGTTAGTAATGATTTTATGTTTGAGATATGTTCAATTGTTTTGATGTTTTTTTTTGTTTTGTTTTAGAACCGAGTACATGTATTATATTATATTTAATACTAGATTTACAATCCCTTCCAAAGCTATTGACGGTCTCTTGAGCAAGGCAGTAACCCACTAACCCCGAGGCATCCATCTCTCCTTTGGATGTGTGTAGAGCTTTAGAAAAAAAAAAAGTGGGTATATTATGCTTAAATATATTCACGTGTGTGTGTTACCAAAAATCTGGTACAAGTGAGTCATAAGTTCCTTTTTCTATTCTGTCATTTGATACTGTGTAATCATGGTTTTAGTCACTTTGGCATATTAACATAAGTGTGGGTGTGTGTATGTGTATGTGTGTGTGTGTGTGTGTGTGTGTGTGTGTGTGTGTGTGTGTGTGTCAGTATATATAGGCGTGTATATATAATGTAAAAAACAAACAAAATGACATATAATCGTTTTGCAATAGCCCATTGTGCTTGAGTTTTTTATTTGTTAATTTAGGTTTGTGATTTATTTCATGTAAGCCTTAATTTGAATGTAAATTCGCTTCATTTAGCCGTTCATGTTTTATTCTAGGCTACGTATATCAGCGTGTGGGTAGCCTCGTCCTTACATCTGCGTAATCTTGTGTTTACACTGTCAGACTGGAAGCGGAAAAAAACCCAACTCATTAACCGGGTGTCCTAATATTACCCGTGCTGCTATCGCCCCTTCGCTGTCACCTGTAACACACTGAGCACAGGCTACAGTTCAATGTCGCCCCTCACCACCCTGCAACAACCGCACACACACACACACACACACACACACACACACACACACACACACACACACACACACACACACACACACACAGTTATTGGAGTACACGCGCACGCCGACACACCGGTAGCGACGTCAGGATTGGACGCAGCAGGGGATCCCCAGCATTCCGTTTCTGCCTCGCTTGGCGTATCATAATCTTTTACCGGGAGGAGATGAGCTTGCGCCGGCTCACGCTTGCAGAGGGCAGCAGCAACAGAGGACAGGGTTGTTTGTCGTTGTTACCGTCTCTCTATCTCTCTCTCTCCCTCTCTCCCCCCCTCTCTCTCTCTCTCTCTCATCTTCTCTCTCGGTCTCTTTTACAGTCTCTCTGTCCTGCAGAGACTGTTGTATTTTGTAGCTGCCGCGTGCGTCCGGGACAGCGCGCGGAAGGCAGAGAGCAAAGGGGAAAGGTGTTCCTCCTACTGAGCGCTTTATTTCTGAGAGGAAAATGAGGCTTTGGACGAAAAAAACATTAAGCTTCAATTAACTCCGGCTTAGTTCAGCTGTTGTTTTGCCAGCGCGCGGACGGGAATGTAGTATTTCATCAGTTTTCATCAGAGACACTTCGTTCTTCACGTGCGTCCTGACAGCCGCGCGCGCTGCGCTGCCATCCTCCAGCCGCTCCGGGTTGGTCCGCGCGGAGCTTTTTAGAAAAAGAAAAAAAGAATACAAATTGCAAAGTCCGCGGACACAGAACAAAATAAAGCAAAGACTTTATAAATGAGCTCATTGGGAATAACTTGTTTAGAAGCGTAAGAAAAGTGCTGAAAAGGAAGGTGTGACAAAGAGCGATGTGCAATGCGTTTTTCTAGTTTTCATTTTTGCCAATTTTACCATTAAGATTGAAGTCGATAAGCTTAAGAAGTGGGAGGTTTTTCTTTTTTTTTTTCTTTTTTGTGGAAAAAGTGGAAGAAAACAACGCTCCGCGGCGGTGGCCGTTAACTGGGAGAGGAGGATCCCACACACTGGGAGAACAGGTAGGACAAGCCTTCACTAACACCCAACCTTACCACTAACAAAGAAGCTGTAACAAACACGTTATGCCTATTAAATATAGGTTTATTAAGTATATGCATTCCACGGTTAACTTGTGTCTCATCCACGACAAATTCATTCTCTCTGTTAAAGATGGCAGGTTGCTTGGCATTTCGATATTTATCACATAAAGCGTTTTTTAGGAGAATTAAAAATCATTAAAAACCGACAGAAACGAAACCAATTTACAATCTACTTCTTATTCTAATACAAATATAACTTTTCTAATTGATTGCTTTGTTTTTTTTTACCACCGTGATGTACGTACGAGCCAGTAGTGAGGGTCGATTATAAAAGTTGATTTATATTTAACGAGGCTCAGAGCTTCTAAACGGATTATATGCCGAATGGTTACACGTTTACTGCAAATGTATAAAATGTTTAGAATCTTATTTCATCATGCATATAACCTAAACATAATCAAGAGTTTGGTAAATTCACTGTTTTTGGAAGGGAGATCACGGCGTTCCCTCCGTACTGAGGATCTATTATGTGGTTAGATAAGCAGTTCAGAGCATGTTGCATTGTTAATATTTGGTGTTAAATTGTAGAGCCTGATATGCAGGTAATCTAATAAAATCATAGCTTCATAAAGACGATCAATCACTCTGTAGCCTCGTTATTTTAGTGGATGTTGGCAATTTTAAATGTTAGATAAAAAATAAAGGGGTTTAATTGTTCCATAGTGGCCTGGAAAAATAAAAAGAACCAAGGTATTTTATAGCTTTGGAAAACTTCTGCTTATCAAACTGATTACAAGTGGGTAAATTGTCATTTGCTCCCTAAAAGTTGTGAATATAAAACACAGTATTATTATACAAAATCCCAAAACTCAGTTCCAGTCTGCTGCATGCAAAGATTAGTTGATGATTTTATTAATGTTTTTTTGTTTTTTTTAACAACTAGGTAGATATTGAATATAAGCCAGCGCGGAATGATTACAACTGTCATTTTCCTGTAGTCTGAAATTGGGACAGTTCCTAAAGAGTTAAATAATAGAGTTCCTGCTCTGATTATTCCTGCACATTGGGAAAAAAAAACAACAAAAAACATAGACATAGGCTCTGATACAACAGATTATTACATCTGGAGCAGTTTAACCTCTGTTCTGCCATGGATTACAAATGTTTGTGTGTGTGTGTGTGTGTGTGTGTGTGTGTGTGTGTGTGTGTGTGTGTGTGTGTGTGTTTGTGTGTGTGTGTGTGTGTGTGTGTGTGTGTGTGTGTGTGTGTGTGTGTGTGTGTGTGTGTGTGTGTTCGAGAGAGAGAGAGAGAGAGAGGTAAAGATAAAGCCAGACTGTATGGAATTGTGCAACTACACGTAGTGAAAGGTAAAGTAAAAAAGGTAAACGCATAGTGTAATTCATATCATTCTGTATTGCATTTGTAACAGCTCTACTTGGACAGTAAACACACACAGGAACACACGTTGAGCTCCTGTAATATCCTGAATTGCCCTCATGGAAATGTACAGTAGGTTTTTGTACACTCTGTATTTTAACAAACGTGGACTATTATTTTGTACTTCTCGGTCACGATACTAGCAAACTTACACAGACCTTTGACCTCATCCAGTGAAGTGTTTGACATTTAGTCTCACCCTCTCTGTTTCCCTGTGGCTTTTGAACCAGAGTGCATGTGGCTTCGGTCTCTACACTGCACTCTAAATGACAGGTACTCATAATATCTTTGTACCACTCAGTTCTTATGCTTTGGGATGCCTAGATGCCATATTCAAGTAAGATTTCCTTACCTGAACTGTAGCTCTACGGAAATTGCAGCAAAATTGCAGCATTCTCGTTGAGAAAATGGAGCTTTCATTGTTACTGCAGAACACTATGGTGGCTGTCAGTAAAGGTACTGTGAAGGTGAGAGGTGCGTTAACTGTGACCTTGAGTAAAAGAAAAGAAAAGAAAAAAAACATCCTCATCTTTAAAAAAAAAAAAAAAAAAAAAGGAGAGGGAACAAAACACACTTCATATGAATTTAGTCAATGTGATGCTTTTTGATGTTGGCTGTCTGCACTGCAAGAAGTGTTCATGATAATATGGCCATGGATTAGTAAATGTAAAGAAATAAAATAGTTCATCATCATTTCACGCTCATGACAAGAGAGGTGATAGAATGGTTGTAGCCCACTAGTACAGTATAGAGTGTGTGTTGTATAATGTGTATACATCCTACATAAAGGTACAGTGATTTATTGTGGAGCTTAGTTGATATATTAATATAATATTGATACAGTGACCTGAGACTACAGTAGGTAATGTATCATTTAGGACTTTGGCTACATATGTACTGTATGCTTGTGTGTATGATATTAACTTTACCATATAGTGATGTGGATAAAATATGATCTTTTTTTGCCGTAAAGCAATTATCTGAGCTTAAGGTATTGTTCTTCAGTTAAAAAAAAAAAAAAAAAAAAAAATCTTATAATCCTAGCAGTTATCATCTCCATATAACCACATTATTAATGTCTATGTTTTTGTTTAAATCTTGTATATATTATATTTCATTTAGTCATTATGGAACATACGGCTGTGTGTCAGTTGTGCTGTACTGTAAGTCTCTGTACAATAAAGGGCACACACTGTAGGGTCAGGTGAAGATATTTTAGTAAAATGGATATTTAGTGTGAACAAACTGCTTCTTCAATGAGTTCTATGAACCAGCAGAGTTATAAGTAATAAGTAATAAGTTCTAACATAGAAAATCTGTGCAAACAGCACTCATAATCCACCTTACCTTCACCTGCAGCCTCTAACACTGTACTGTACATCACTGTTAGTGTGACAGATGGCTCAGGCAGCGTCCTGTCTAAACACAAGGATGAGCAGGAGTGAAAAACATATTTCATATTACTGTTGAAAACATTCATCTGTATGTGACAGGTATGGGTTTCATACAACAGATGACAGACATGTTGTGTAAATTATGTGTTTTAAAGGTTTTAAATACATATAATACACAATATCTACAAAATAATTTAACAAAACAATATCATAATTGTGATTAGAGTAAATTAAGAACTACGTTTATCTGTAAATTTGATCATTTTTCATGCAAAAACACCAAAAGCTCAATTAATATAGTTTTCGCTATCGCACTCAAAAAAAAAGAAATAAACTGACTTCATGGTCAGCAGCTCCTTTATACATTTTTACATTTTTTTTAAATCATTTTTTTCCTCTCTGCCTTCCAGGTGGCCATCTCCTTCAATTGATTTTCTGACAGTCCAAAATAAACCAGAGTGGTAACACATCTCAGTGAACATCCTGACCAGTTAGATTTTTTTTTTTACTTTAGCTCGGCTCCTGCTGAGTGTGATTTGAGAGGTCTGCAGGTTTGGCTGTGTTCAGGTAGTTGTGGGAAGTCCAAAATTGAAAGAGAACATTTCAGGTCCGAAAAATTAAACTCCTATTTTGAAACTATTCTTATAAGCGAGCAGCTTCTTCTTCTTCTTTCTTTTTTTATTTCATGTACTTTTTTAGTTAAAAAAAAGACAGCATGCAAACAGCCTATTCATAGTTGAATATGAAATGTTAGAGCTACCTATAGATATTTCAAATTGACATGCACCACAATCAATTCATTTTTTTAATAAACATAGACACTTCTCTATAAATGTATTCCATAATTTATTTGTTTGTTTATTATACACTAATAATACACTAATTGCAGCTGATTGGCAGTTAAGCATAAAAAATGCTGAATTTGTACATAAAATCCATTGCTGACTATTGAACTTGAAACAATATACACTCCACAATAACTTATTTATGTCACTATATTGTTTGTTGGTGATTCAGACATTTACAATCACTGATAGTCATTATGAATAACTATCAAGTCAAAAATGCATTAAAATGACTTGGACAGCAGAGACAGATATTTTTTATAGTGTGTTGCTACACCACCATGTGTAGACAGTGGTTTGGCTGCAGGGAAATGAAAAGATTCCCACATGTGGAAACAAACTGAGTTTATAAAGAGATCAGCTAACTGGAGGAACATATGTAAATATATTAATGGACATATAAATATTATCATAATTACAGACAAATAAGACACAGACTTGAGGCCTGATACAAACGTGTGAATACATGTGTGATGTTAGTAGCATTTAGTTGTTATTGGACTTATGGCATCAGTATGCTTTAATTGAATGTGCCTGTTATTTTACATACACATCATGAGTTGATTGAATATGCATGGTAATATACACTGTGAGTGTGTGCAAATAGGCAACCAACAACAGACACACAGTGCAGTGTAATAACAACCAACACGTATACACACACACACACACACACACACACACACACACACACACACACACACACACACACACACACACACACACACACACACACACACACACACGCACACACACACACACGCACACACGCACATACACACGCACATACACACGCACATACGAGATTGGGTTACAGGGAAATGCTTCTGTGTATTTTACCCAATATTGTATGTGTGTATTTGTGTATAATCACTTTAGCATATTAACATAACTAAGTGTGTGTGTGTGTGTGTGTGTGTGTGTGTGTGTGTGTGTTCCTGAATGTGTGTGTATGTCTGTCCCTTGTGGGTTATTTGTAATGTGTGTGTGTGTTTGTATTTTCAATAATTACCATGAGAGCCCTGAAATTGAAGATGTGTCCTTATAGTGTGTGCATGTGTGTATTATCCTGTTAGTGCTCAGACTGAAGATCCAGCTGATGAAAGCTACCTGGAGCTTCATAAATGGATCCTTTATCCAACAGAGTAGTCTGTGTGTGTGTGTGTGTGTGTGTGTGTGTGTGTGTGTGTGTGTGTGTGTGTGTGTGTGTGTGTGTGTGTGTGCGCGTGTGCGTGTGTGTTTGTGTGTGTGCGTGCGTGCGTGCGTGCATTTGTGTGCATGCGTGTGTGTGTGTGTGCATGTGTGTGTGTGCGTGCGTTTGTGTGCATGTGTGTGCATGCATGTGTGTGTGTGTGTGTGTGTCTATGTGCGTGTGTGCGTGCGTGCGTTTGTTTGTGCGTTTGTGTGCATGTGTGTGCGTGTGTGGCGTTAGTCTCACCTTGAATCTGGAAAAAAACAAAATGTCAGCGTTTGTTCCTATTTTGTCATTTGATACAGATGCATTGTTAATTTGAAACAATAACATGCTGAATGACTAGCATCATCTTCAACATATTTTATTTAACACACTATAATTGTATAGTGTTTTTCCATGATATCCTGCATCGAGACCACCATACATGACCTGTCTTAGCCAGGCTGTTCCAACAACCCCACTATGTATTTCTCATATGATCGTACATCTGTGGCTGCAAGATTATAAAGCAATGCAAGCAAAAACAGTAAAAAATACAACTTAGAAACACACATGTGGCCAGACAAATAAAATGAATCAGTAAATAATGTTTTCTCTAAACTGTTATATCTCTTAATTTTCACCTGAGGTGCACTCATAATAGAAACTGAACAGTATTTGCTGCTCATTGCCATTATGATCCCAACAATATTATGTCACATTTGGGAACTCATTCTAAAATACAGGAGCTGATCAGGGAGGGGATTTCTAATTAGCAGGGATGTCCTGATCAAATGTTTTTGGCTTCAATCCATATCTGAGTTCTGTAATAAAGAAACAAATCTGTTGATATCAAGTCTGATTGGATAATAACATTTACATGACAGCAGAATATGTGCAATGGTGATCAAATATAGCATATTGAAACAACAGGTGTAGTCTACTTAAATCCGTCCCTTATTTTTCATGATCTAAACATTGCAGGTATTGTTTAACTATGAAATGAATGATGAGATAAGAATGAATGTTTAACTGAGACGATGCCACTGTTGAATCTGACATACCATGATCAGCTAGATGTTTTTTACTTTGCAGTTGTTGGGACTACAAAAACACTCACAATTGTACACTGCTGTTACAAAGTGATGCTTCTGTTACATCATAAACAATCTTTGGACTTTGTGGCGTGTCACAGTAGGAAAAGCCCAATTGTAATAAAATGAATCCAGATTCATGTTCCTGGTGTTACGCATGCTGGCTCACTGTCAGGACACACTGGGACACTTAAATAGAACAAAACCATTGTTAAAGGTATTATTACATGTGTGATCTTCCTATTATAACAAAGTCTATGTAGTGAAAAAGGTCTGTTTCAGCCTGTCATCAAGTTACTCACAGAATGATTATCAATTGGTGACAGATAATATGACCCGGTCAGTGCAAAATGAGAAGCTGCTACCTGAATGTCTTATTTCAGGTAGAATAGATACAGTAGAACAATAGATTAGATAGTGCTGGGCTTTAATGAATTTGGGTATTTTGCCAATCTACTGTAGGTATCAGAACTCACTTTTTTTTCCCTCACGATTTTCACCTGAGTACAGCCTTACTGTCTTTAGAGGAGAGAAGCTTTGCAACAGCAGGCTGAGTCAGATAAAACACAGTACAGTAAGATCTGGATTTTATCTGATACCGATCCATGAAAATATTCTTGGATAGGCTTGAGACATCTTTAATAATTAGTAACAAAATTACTGAGAATTGGCACTCATTTTATAAAGTGGTTGCACACTACACATTATATATATGTTGTTGTTTTTTTTTTTTTTTTGGGGGGGGGGGGGGGGGTTTAGGGTTGGAATTTTTGGTCTGCTGTGGTTTACTGTTGCATGGCTGCATGGCTGTCTACCGGCCCCAGGCCATCAGGTAACTGTACAGAGAGAAGGATGTGATATACGTGAGGATGGGCGGGCGGCTGAGGCTCAGGACAGAACAGCTCGATTCCCCGGCTCTTCCAGTTCACATGTCAGTGTGTTCTTTGGCAAGATACTTAACCCCAAAATTGCTCCTGACGGCTGCACCAACGATGTGTGAGTGTGTTTATAATGATGAGCATGAGCTCTGCAGGCTGCCATCAGTGTTTGAATGCGTGTGAATGGGTGAATGTGATGTGTCATGTAAAAGCACTTTGAGTGGTCGAATAACTAGAAAGGCACTTTATAATTATGGTCCATTCATCATTTATTGTGATTCATTCTGAAAAGAAGAAAGAATAGTTATTTTTTTCTTTTTCTAACTCTACAGCTTTTTATGGGCAATTTGAGGTTAAGACCAAGTTTACCATAACCACATATTTAAGTATAAAAATAAGTGTTTGCTAAAAAATGTATAATAGTCTGCTGCCTTGACAGAAATGACATTACAGGAATACAATATGAATATTACTTGGTAAAAGTAGGTTACAGAATAAAGAAGCCATTTGTAATAACTTGTTAATATTTGCAGCGGTTCCCATCACTGGCTGAGTTGAGAAGAGGCTTTGGATGCACAGCAGGAGTCAGCAGTGCTGGGACCAGGCATGCTGTGCACTCTTTCTGTTAGAAGGAAAAAAAGGAAGCATTTGAATGTTGGCACCATTATATTTTAAATCACCTTTCCTGACAAAATAGGCTACTTATTTCTGCACATAAGCAAGTCAACAACAGTTTAAGATGTAGGATGTTAAATCCTGCCATGCTAGAACATGTACATATGAATTTAATGCTAACATGCTATCAGCACAAATGAGCAGCAGCACTGCCATAAGCCAGCTAAAACGACAGTTTCACAATATATTTCACATGCTTTGCTGTAATGTTAGCTTACTTGTCCAATAGGAAGAAAGCCAGCTCAGGGTTGGACATTAGTGGACTTGCTAACATTAATGGAGGAGCGAGGCAAAGCACTCAGTCCTTTACATAGATATGGGGCAACTGAAAGCCGTGGAAGGTGTTATTTGTATTATTTATTCAAATTGTGTTGAAGATTTTAGTTCATTTCTGAATATTTTAAACTGAAATTCTTAAATAATTCTCACACATACGCAGCAGTGTAAACTAGGCCTCCCAGTTTAAGTATACCTCCGCTCTGACTAGCTGTTAATAAGACTAATTCATCTGCATGCCCAATAAATCAGTGGTAACCTCTGAAGTGATTTTTGAGTTAAACGCCCGCTCCAACCGGGTTAACTGCATGACTATTGGCTTAGTGTTAGCCGTTGTCAAAAATAACAACTCTGAGTAAACCTGGAGTACACCTGGAGTTTACGAGGTGTGTGTGTGTGTGTGTGTGTGTGTGTGTGTGTGTGTGTGTGTGTGTGTGTGTGTGTGCATGGTTAGTAAGAAGAGAAAGGGGGTGAAGGCACCAACAGCACAGAGGGATACCAGCAGGTGTGGGGAGACACAATAATAGTCTTTTTGTCACTCAGAGATGTGGTGAATGGACTGTGATGCATCCGCTGCAGTCACCGGCCTTTTAACAGATTAAACACAATTTACTGGCTTCACACACAGTCACAAACTAACACAAAGCAGCCCACTGAATCTGGGCAAAGCACACATCGGTTTAGCGTGATGAACACAACTAAAAACAAGCAGCAAGCCACAACAATACTTCCATGTTATTCTTAGCAGCAATAATGGGACTGATGGTCCTTTAACTTCACAGCAACAGCAATAAAGCTTCAAATAACACTTTAGTAACCTATCTCTGCCCTGACTTCAGGAAGAAGGTAAAGTGTGTTTCAGTCCATGTTTCGCGTTCGGCTGGGTTCCTCGGGGCTCGGTTGATGCTTCTCAGGTTTCACAGCAGCTGATCCTCTGTCGCCAAGGGACAGGGGAGTCGAGTTATTTGAAGAAAAGGATGCTTATCCTCATTCTTCACTTCTGCAGGAAAGGGTGAGAACACTGGATCACATTCTTCTTCTTCAGATCCAATAATGTGCTCAGTTGAACACATACAATCTCTTGTCATCCAGTGAGTTTGAGATACTGGGCCTAGTTCGAGGTAACATGTACTATGTACGAGGGGTCTGCTTGGATCAGCTGGAAGTGTAGTTTTAAGAAAGTCTCAGGTGTTAATACCATCAGTGATGTCACGGCTAAGCAGAGGAGTACGTTGTAGGTTCCAGCGTATCTGGTCCAGCGGGAGCTGAGCGTTTGACTCTGCTGAATTTTGCACCTTTGTGAGTTGAGCAGTGCATGGTGGGAGTTGAAGGCAGTACAGAGGGGACCATGAGGGTTACCATCACACCCATCGAGACAAAACCCTGCTCACACACAGCTATAGGGGCCTCAAAGGGCGTGCACACACACACACACACACACACACACACACACACACACACACACACACACACACACAAACACACAAACACACACACACACACTACTACAATACTGTCACTTGTACCCTTTCAGCCAGTCACACATGCAGAAGCACACTTCTATTGTCCTTATTAGCTGACATTGACAAGGTGGAGTTGATGGATAGCAACACTTTACTCATCACACATGTGTCATTTGTTCAATGACATTTCACTAGCAGAACTGGTTGTGTGTGTGTGTGTGGGGGGGGGGGGGATTGTGAGAGAGGGAACAGTTGCCTGATTGTGAGTGTTGGTGTAATGACATAATCGAGCGTTTGTTCTGATGATAATATTCTGTTTCACACTAATGTAGTGCAGCGAATCACAAAAGGAAAAAAAATGTTGGACATCTGAATTATTTTTTTTTCACACATAACTATTCACACTATTCCATTCCACATTTTTTTGGCTTTGGCATTTTATGCAGCTTGAGCTACAAATATGACATATTTCCTAATAAGAAGGAGAAAGAGCAGTGGGGGGGTTCAGACATTTTGGACGAAACACATAAAACATTTAATGTTTTTTTTTGTGGCCAGTTGTGCAATAAATTCATGATGACAATGGACCTGTTCACATCTTTTATAGAAATGCTGTCCTGAGAGCACTCATAGACAGTATGCAGCATAAAGCATATATGTCAGAAATATCATCAGTAGCTTTTTCCACAAAAAAACACTTTATAGTCGTGTAAAGCATTCACAATACTGGAGCACAAATGAATAATTGATGAACTATTTACATTCCTCTTTAGAACTCTTCTGATGCTTTTTCTGTGCTTTATAAAACTCCTTTAAGGTCTGGAAACATGAACGCTCGGGGGGGGGGGGGGGGGGGGTATTTGTGCAACAGTAACATAGTTTCTAATGTAAGCAGCCATCCAGCAAAGAAACATACAACCAAAATGTGTGTGTGTGTGTGTGTGTTTATATGTGAGTGTTAAAAGGTCATTGCCACCCTACAATGAAAGTGTGAGCCTTTTGCAGGCTGACTGGTTGCATTAGTGTGCACACGTACATACGCACGCACACACGCACGCACACACGCACACGCACACACACACACACCAGCTGAGCACATCAGTTGTGTGCATCTCTTACTGGCTGGTTGGTTACATTAAAAACAGGCTCATTGGTGCCTGGTCAGGCTTAAACACTAGTATGTGTATGTACTGTAGTGTGTGTCTGCGTGTCTCTGTGTGTGTGTGTCTGTGCACAATCCTCCATGCCATGGGCTTGCACCATGCTCTCAGCCAAGTGACTCAAGTGCACACGTGAACATGGGAAGTGATAGATAGTGTGGAGCATCATGAACATACACTTTGGTGTGTAAATGCATGTATAAGAAAACACTTCACCACATCTTCAACATTTATCACCTTTAACATCTTTAATGTCTGCACTCTGCACTTTGTCAGTCTGTCCTCTCACTTTGCTCTGCTGCCACACTGTCATCACATCTGCACTTGACTGTAAAGCTTCTGTTCACTGTGGAGAAAATACACTTCCTGCATTTAACGTCATGTCATATTTAGATGATATTCTGATGTTTTTCTTGTTACAAAAAAATCCAGCACAGTTTGTAGTTTGAACAGCATTTATTTATTTCTAATCAGCAAGAAAACCATACACCACACTAATGTAATAAATAGTTGAAATTTAAGAACTTATCAGAGAATAGAATAGCTTAAAGCTAGCTGTGGCTTAGTAAGTAGAGTGGGTCATGCACTCATGACAGGGCTGGTGATGGAATCCACTGCCTCCTCCTGTGTGGATGAAAGAGACACTGAACTTCAATTGTGTCTCAATGGTGAGGCCAGTGCTCTGTATGGTAGCTCACTGCCCTCACTGTGTTTGTGTGAATGAATGAATAAATGAAAAAAAAAAGCGTTATATATAAATGCAGTCAGTTCACCATTAACCTGTGAAATACATGTTGTGTTGACTGTAAACGCTATAGGTCAGTCAGCCCCACCTTAAAGTCCCCCTCCCTTTAAATATATCCGTATTGTTCCTGCAGTTGAATATGTGAGCGTCACTGTACATAATGATGTAGAGTTTGACAGTGGAAGGCTGGTTTCACACCCATCTGCTGAAAGTGGAAAGTGTTCTCTGTGCTCATTAATAATTATATTTTAAGCATGATATGTGACTTCAAAAAATAAGTTGGAAGTCAATCCTGATCAAATATTCAGCTATCAATAATGTGGAAATGTGAAGCTTTCACTTTACATTCATGGAGAATAGATTTTTCAGTTGTGTATTCATGGATTGTTTGGAATTGACGGTGTATTAGGGCCATATATGTTAAACAAAAGAAACTGACCTGGAAGAGAGGGGGGGGGGGTTTTCAATATTTTGAAAACAAATCTCAGAAATTCTGAGATTAAAGTCGTAAATCTACGAGAACAAAACTCATACATTTGTATGTTTTTCAATCCACCTTAAGCATCGATTCATTTGATAATTTGGCATACGGTGTCTTGCTGGACTTTAAAACTCACTTGAACTCTTTTGAATTTCTCATAAATTTACAACTTTAATCTCAGAAATTCTGATTTTTTTTTCTCAAAATAATACCCCCTTCCTCCAGGTCAGATTTTATTTTGTATTTGTTCATACATGGCCCTGATAACAATATAATTGAACTGTTTTTTTAAAAGGAAAAAAAAAGGTATCAAACACATTATTTAGAGGATTTAATATATAGCTTTTACATTCAAAGAGTCTTGACCTGCTCTATATGTATGTATGTATGTATGTAGTTGGCTTTTTTTGTAATTTCGGGCTGTATAAATAAAGATTGATTGACCTTTAAACATGTCTAGATGTATTGAAGGGAAACATTAAAAACACACACTAACAACACAACGTGTAACCTGAGCAATGTTTTCCATTTGCCAAAATGTGTCTATTATAGCTCAGATGTTTGTCCATCATGCTGCAGCAAATCCACACTGAAGACATGTCTGTTTGCTTCTGCCTTTTATTACATCAACTAATCATTTTTTTACACTGCACTGTAATTGTTGCCTGAGCACAAACAGTGTGAAGGTCCTATTGCATCTGCAGGAATTCTTATTATCGTTTTTCTTTAACAAACACATTTTTCGGTGGCTTAAATGTGCCTGAAAACTCCTGAAAATTTGCACACACGTCAGACCCGGAACCCAAATGTCTCACGCATGATGAGGGTCCCGGCCTGAACACGTCTGTGTGTCATTATTTGCTCTTACTCGTAGCGCCTCCTACTGTACACAGGAAGTCAGCCTGATATCAGAAACATCATCAGATTTACAAGAAATGAACATGGTGTTTTCTCCACATCATATACTACAACATGACATATGATTGGTGGGTGATCTCTAGCGTCACATAGTGGACACATGACATGTTGTTTAACCCCTTCATGCAATGTCCGATAAAAGCCCGGGTGTGAAGACGGTGTGACTTCTGTGACTGTGCCGCAGCGAGCAGTACGAGTGCCCGTTCATCGCTGCTTGCAGTTTTAATTATTCCTGTATTTTATCCGTCTTTTCGCTAAAATTTGCTATATAAATAAACTTGTATTGCTTTTGTGTTTCTATCTGGGATAGAAATGAATTTGACTACTGGTAATGAGAGAGGCAGGCAGAAAGGCAAAAAAAAGAAGAGTGGAGAGAAAGAGAAATATAAAGCACACGTGTGGGCGAGCGAGGAAAAGAGAGATTGAGCACATGTATGGACAGATGGAGTGAGGTGAGGTAATTTGAAGTAAGTCAGTGTCATTCTGTTTTATCTGCCTTGATTGTAACGCCTGTATCAACAAGAAAGAAAAAAAAGACAGTTTCTACAATGATTAGTGGAAAAATATTCAAATCCAGGGCTGGTTTCTATCTTCATCATGTTTAGTTTTAATTGTAGTCTTCATTCCTGCCAGCGTCTTTTTCAGAACATATGGTATCTTTCTTCAGGTGGGGAATAATTCCTGCAGCAAAACACACACTGTTGACAGAGTGACATCAGTAAATGGTGGTGGGAGAGTTATCTGGAGATAACTCCAGGGCAGAACTGTGTGTCTGTACTCAGCAGAGAGGCGCACACTCAACCTGTTCACCAAATCTCATCTCTCCAGTTGTTGAGGGGATAGACTGTCAGACTGAGCTACAGACAGAGGTGTGCTGGGTAAAGCTTTCTATCTTATGAGGTAATGAAGCTGTGTTATTGGGCTGCTATTCAGTGCTGTGTGGATGGACTGACGGGGGCCTTTCCTTTCAGCTGTTTTCTGCGGGCGTTGCTGGTGGAGAAAAATGCTTGACAATCCCCTGTGGGAGTTCCAGATGGCAGGAGAAGGCAGGTCAATTACAGCCTGATCGCAGCAGTGGGCTCAAGTTGACCTGCACACACAGAGCTGCTGGACTCAGCGAAGGTTAGAGCCCCCCGGTGGCAGACGACAGGGGGAAGCTGGAGCGTAGCAGAAGGTGACAGTGAGGGCTGTTTCAGCATGTGAGAGATCCAGGCAACATACACTTCCTGTCTGTCAGCAGTGCAGGTTGAGGTAGTTGTGGTAGCTCAGTAGTGAGGTGCTGCAGCTTGATATTGATGCAGAAGTGCATTGTCCTTTTTTTGATTGGTTAAAACTTTGGTTGGATCTTTTTGTCTGATGCCTCGGCAGTATCCAAGTCTGGGACCATGTATTTTCTACAAAATGTAAAATATAGTGAAATAAGTGAGTGAGTATAAAGTGAAATGGAGGTTATTCATGACATCACATCAGCATATTTTTATTAAAAGTGTACCTCTCCTCCAACATTACCAATTAGAAAAGGATTCAGGATGTCTGGAAATAAGATCCTTACTTTTTTCACTCGCAATAAAGACACATTTATAGATCTGTAATTGAAGGGCTTAAAATGAAAATATGAATTTAGATAAAATAAATATGATATAATTTGCTAAACTGAAGTAAACAACTTCATTATGTGGTGAGTAGGACTTATTAGAATAACTTAAGATGCTTATGAGGGTAAATAACAGACGGATACTTAATATATTCAATTTGCATCTCTTAATTATTTATTTGATGAAACAATCACAATAATTTGCCTGAGCTAAGCTTTGGCAGTATGTGATTTGGATAAAGAGAGGCAGAGATAAGCTCCATGATAATAATCTCAACGTATCTTGTGTTCATGTGTGAGATTTTCACACTTGATTTTTTTTCTTTTTCTTTTTTCTCCATGTTAATGTGTATCCAGTGTACAGTAGGCGTTGTTCTTCTTTGAGAGAATCACAGAGAAATCACAGAGGCGTCATGATGGCTCAGTGGTTAACACTATCAACACAAACAGGGTCCCAGCAGAGTCTACTGAGGCCTTCATGTAGAGCTCAGGTGCTCTGGTTTCCTCCTACCACAGAAAACATGCTTTGTTTCGTGTATCTGCAGGACAGCCGAGCTTTGACTTCAGCTCCGAGTGAGGTTAGGGGAGGGTGTAGGGGTTGGTGGGCACTCAACTCATTCTCTGGTCCAATGAACCAACAGCCCATCCAAAGGGTTTTTTCTTTTTGCTATATTGTGTGTAGTGTGCTCCTCACCATTTAGTTATATTTTAAAATAGGGGAGCTGACTTAAAAAGACACATTAAACAAAATAATAATTTAAAACAAATGTCCTGCATTTGTACACCCGTGAACGTCATGGATTAAGTGAAGAAACAGCTGCACTAGTCTAGATGAGTTAGATTGAGGCTGCCAACATTGCATCAAGAACAATATCAGCTGTAATTGGGTGGTTTGGGACATGAATCCAAAGAATAATTCATTTTTTGAACTGATATTGCTAATGGTAGTAGGTCAAACAAGGACAAACAGTTTATATAAATGAAACAGCCTTGCGACACAGCACAATATGATTAGGATAAACCTTAGAGCTGCTCAGGTTGCTCACTGTCAGTACCCACAAGGCCATCTTCAAACAATTGCAACAAAGTACAAACAATTTGTCCGAATGAAATGGCTTTAGAACTCATCTCAAAAGATATTATTGTGCATCGAGAAAAGTTTAAGAGCAACAGAGACGCAGAGCATCTCCGTAACCATAGTGACTCAGTCTTACTCCTGCTCGTATGGTGCGAGAGGAGAGGGAGAGACGCTGTTCTTGCTCCCAGAAGAGCTGACTGAGGTTACTCTGAGTAGCATATATGGGAATACATTACAATATAATAGATTTGTGTATATTTCACAGCTTCCTCCTGATGGTCTGAATAGCTCACTACTTCATGCTCCATGTGTCCATTATCTAATACAACCATTTTTTTCACTATGTTACAAATGGATGTGTGACATTAGAGAAAGTCAAAAGTATCAGTTGTGTGAGTATCATGGTCAGTGTGTGACACTTGGCTGCCCTGTAAGTAAGGCTGGGCGATTATGGCAAAAATCAAAATCACGATTAATTGAACTTTTAACTTCGATTACGATTAATGAACGATTATCTCCTCCCTTGATGAACAATGATGTATTTTCACATTCCTTAAAGATATGCAACCTTTACTGTCATGGCAACAGTGAACACCACCATTCATTGACATGAGCAAGATTATGTCGATTAGAGTTTCTAAATGTCGATTTCGATTATTTTTCGATTAATTGCCCAGCCCTAGCTGTAAGTGTGTTTTTTAACACTTAACCGGCTATGATTTCACTACAACCGAGACAAAAAGAAAGAAAAGAAAAACAGCCTTTTTGTTTCTTAGAAGGACTCAGGACAGCTGCTGACAGCTGTTACATTTCTGAAAATGTATGGTAACTGTATATAAAGTAGTGTAAACTAGCTCCACCTCCAGCAGCTTCACTATTAATAATCTAATGATGTCATATATAATACTATATCAGTCAGAGGGACCAAACCACTACTTTTACTGTAATACTGCATACTACATCACTCATAATACTGCAGTACTTTTACTGTAATACTGCATACTACATCACTCATAATACTGCAATACTTTTACTGTAATACTGCATACTACATCACTCATAATACTGCAGTACTTTTACTGTAATACTGCATACTACATCACTCATAATACTGCAGTACTTTTACTGTAATACTGCATACTACATCACTCATAATACTGCAGTACTTTTACTGTAATACTGCATACTACATCACTCATAATACTGCAATACTTTTACTGTAATACTGCATACTACATCACTCATAATACTGCAGTACTTTAACTGTAATACTACATACTACATCGCTCATACTACTGCAGTACTTTAACTGTAATACTGCATACTACATCACCACCCCGTGACAGTACCCTCAGATGAACTCAGAAGGATTGGACAGACAGTTACTTCCTACCACAATGAACAGGATCATGTTCAGGACCAAACAAGACATCTTTTAATGGATTGTTAGATACAATGAAAGACCAAATTTATTTCCACTTTATTCTAAGATATTTTTGTTCAGGATCCGACAGCTGTTAAAATGCTTCAGTAAACACCTTCACATGCACAGCAGAAACAGAGCAGCAGCTTCAGTTAACAGACTGACTGAGATTGTCAAGAAAGGATTAAAGCAGAGATACTTTTTCTTAAACATACTGTTGATAAGTATGAATAGACAGAATTTCAGTTACAGATCGCTGGTGCATCACACTGCTAATATGTAACTGTGTGATATGGCCTAAAAATAAAAACATGCATGGTTTATTATTTGTCGTTTTTTTCTTCTTAAAAACAAACCACAGAAGAAATAAAAGGAGTTATTCATTTTTTTTTATTTTTTTATTTTATTTTAACAATAAAAATGATTAACAAAATCAAACCAACAAAGCTGAATTTCACCATTGAGATTAATGAAATGAAAACCTAACTTTGACCAAACTTCACTTTAATATAAATAAAAGATGCCTCCTTACAAGAAAGGATTGTTACCCTGAAGAAAAAAACACTTTAAAATTCAAACAAACAAAATGAAACATGTGTTAGTAGCATGATAAAAATGAAATACATGAGGTGCTTGTTATGTTTGTCTACTGCCTGTGGCTGGAGGCCTGCCCTGTGGAGACACACGCACACACATGCACATACACACACACACACACACACTCTAAAGACCCCCTGTGATGGGGCACCGGTAGCACGGATAGAGAGGTATTTCTTGGCCAGGTTATTGAGCCTTGGGACGTTTGCTGTGTTGCGTTTCCACCACTGAAGTGGATCAGTGTGTAGGTCTGTGTCAGGGGACAGCCAATAGGTTGCCAGCTCAGTTTCACTGACTCTAATAGATCTATGTCTTACCTTGTGGACACAAGGTGCCTGCTTTTCTTCTCTCACTCCTGTTTCAGGACTCTCTCTGTCATGTTTTGCCTTGAACCCGACCTGGTTGTGGGCTCTGTGATAGGCTGATGATTGGCTAGACTGAACTCAGCCTGTACGACAGCCACCTCATATTTGTCCACCTGAAGGAAAAAGCACCAACAACCTCTGTACAGACCCCAATGACATGCTCCATTCATTGGTCCTTCACATTATTTTCTGTATTTTAAAAAAGAAAAGAAAAGACAAAAAAAAAGAAAAAGAGACGGCAGTACTATGACATTGACTACATTCACACATACACATACGAGCCAATATTACCAAACATGTTTTTGTTCTCTTAGAAAAATAGTTCCATCTTTCAGAAGTGTGTTGATGTATTCCTAGGCCACAGGCGCACACATGCGAACACACACTGCGTATGTACATGTGTGCATCCTCTGGACATATGTATACATTTGATTGACATGAAATACAATAACACATTTTATAACAATCACCTTTTATACTAGTAAATGAACCATGTGTAAGTATCTGAAAATGATGTGTTGTTGACAGCAGCAACATGCTCTCAGGCTCAGACTATCCTTATCTTATCCTCTGCAATATGAAACACCACCACATTTATGATGTCTTTCCACAAGGTATCATTTATCTATAAGGGATACTAATATGGAAATATGATTCCGTAATGTTACCTGTTTTTTTAGCCGCTGTTTTAAGCCTGCTGCTTGCTGCTGTCTTTTACAACTGGCAACACCACACACTTCTCCCACTCGGCTGCTTGTCTCTGTTTGAGATGCTGGAATAAATTAGTCGTGCTGCTGCCTTTAGTTGCCCCACGCTTTGGACAAACTGTACAGAGGACTGTGGTTTGCTCAAGGTCGGATGCTGCAAAACTGAACCACTTCAGTGTCTGTTTTTGGGAACCTACCCCTCGCTTTTTTAGCGTATGCTGCCATGGGGATGGTGGATAGATGGAGACATGAATCCATTTTTATTTTTACATATCATCCTAAACCATACATTTTAATGAACTGAAACAATTTCTTGCACAGTTTCAGCTATGGTTAAACAATCTGTTTTCACCTCAGTATTTTGTTCACTGCTGGAGAAGAGAGGCAGTTTGGGCCTCACATCCTTTGTTGGATTATATTGGTTGCATGAATGATGAACATAGAATACAGTGACATAAAGGTCAGTCTCTCTGAACATCCCTGTCCATTAAAACAGACACAGATGTGGTGGAGATGGATGCATCATTATTCCAGGTCTCCCTGTATTTTCTGTGTGTGTTTGTGTTATGTATTTTAGCGTTGGCACAAAGAAACGTGTGAAATTTGACTGGGTGTTAGCACAAATAAATACTAGAGCGCAGAGCAGCAATGTATAGACGGATGAGGCAGTAACTCAAAGAGACGTAGCTCACAGCCAGCACAGTGAGGACAGAACCGAGTCGGAGTGGAGACCGATAAGTTGAATAAAATACACATTAGGCAAGCTTCTGCTGTGACAAACTGAGCATTCATGAATCCAGGCTGTATTCAACATATTTAATTTCCGTGACTATGTGGACGCCTGCTACCTAGATGTAACCAAGATTTATCTGCTGCTATTTTAAAATGAGAAGTAACCTCAAAAAAAAAAAAAAAAAAGAAGAATCACCAAAGCATTTGAGTTTTTTTACTTGTTTTTTACTCTCTTGCTGTGCCTTTTTTTTTATCTCTTTTAGTTCCTTTTTTAAATTTTTTTATTTTACACACAATTCCCCCCACTACTTTCAGCGAGGAGGAAAATGGGCAAATGCTGATTTATGTG
>NC_084971.1:1310412-1342912 GCF_963691925.1 Scomber scombrus | reverse complement strand
TCCTCCACTAAATCCCAAGTGGGTAGGTTGACATTTTACAGTGGACAACAATCTCACACACACACACACACACACACACACAGACACACACACACACACATACACGCGCACACACACACACACACACACACACACACACACACACACACACAGCCTTATATACATGTATGCAGGGTTAAGCAGCTGACGTTTACACACATAATCTTGCATACACACAGTATTGAAACATGCTCTATTTGAAATTAGTTGTATTTTAATTTAACTAGTTTTGTGAATGTATTTTTTTTTCTCAGAAAACTACATGAGTGATAAAGAGTGACATCCATTTTTAAGTGGTACCAATATATATATATATATTTTCCATTGTCCTTCAGCTTTTTGGAGTTGGGGCTTAGACCTCCTTCACTGTACTAAACTGCTCACTAAGTCTACACAGTTTGTTCCACTTCATGCATCAGGGGAAAACCCGACCTTTGTGTCTTGACAAAAAGCCATGTGTCTTAGCCATTAATCATTGCTTTTTATTAAAAAAAAATAAAAAAAGAACAAAATAGTCGTGTTGGCAGATTTAAATCAGTAGTTTTTAGACTTTTGGAGGATCAATAAAATTAAAGAACTTATCTTAATATATCCTGCAAACATACATTAAATTGATATTATGTATGAATAAACATCCTCTTAGGTTTTGATCACTAATTATGACTAACTGAGTCTTAACTTTCAAACAAACAGAAACACTGTCAGTAGGTAGATAAGAAGCAGATGATGATAAACACTGTGAGATAGGCTGTGTGAGCAGCATGACGCTAATTCCTCTGTCACACATAAGTGATTCTGCTAATATTCATTTCTTTCTGATCATGTTGAGCACAAACATCTACATAAAGTCCTCTCCTATATACATGAGCTTTTACTGCTTTGCAAATATGTTTACTGACTGCTTTTGGTCTGACTGCAGTGGAATGAATATGTGTGAGGATTGTATGTGGGTGTATAAGCTATCCATATTCAGTGGATTGTCCCGTGTTTACCTGAGTACATAGAGACAAATTACTGTCAGCTTTGGTTGATGTGGCAGTAAATGAGTGTAGAGCACTGAAAGCTAGCCGACCTTTTGTGTAAGTAGACGGAGTGTTTATCATGGTGTTGTACTCTGGAACAGGTATCTGCTACATTACCACTGACACCTCAGTGTAGAAATCTGCATTGCAGAAGATAAACAACAAAGAAAAGATCCTGTGGTTTTCCATAATGGATTTAAGGACTGCAGCACTTTACCTTCAGTATCCATCTGAAGAATGCATTGATTTTTTTTTTCTTTAGTGGAAGAAAACAGAGCAGCTCAAGTAAAAAAAAAATATATATATATATGAGTTTTATATTCCCTTTTTATATTTATGAAGTATATGCCAACCACATTAACTATTCCTTTCACTTTGATGTTCTTCACTTTGCATTTTAGTGCATCTGCCATAAACTTGCTTTTAAGATTCCAAATACTTTACTTTAAGGGTCAGTCAGATATTTTAAGGTGGATACCATGATCTCTCAGCTACTGTAAGTGCTGTAGTGAAATAATGTTTGACATAGAGAAGCTGAAGGGCAGACACCTCATGGCCTCACAGTTGAACTAGATAACAAAGAAGTGGCCTGCTCACATTTGGTGTCGGTCACTTGTTGACAAGTTTTAAAGTCAAGAAAGATGAGAGTAATAAAAAAAACATAATGAGTGTTTGGAGGGGGAATAGACCTTTCACCTTGTTCTTTATGACACAACAGCATAAACCATAAAATACACAGCCAAGTTGTCAACTATTTCCTCTACTTTAAGCTCTTTCCTTTGAGTACATTTCAGGCGACTGTTACCCCCTAATCCACTTTACTCTCTCTTCACTTCCTGACTTGGGGCCCTGAGGTTGGCCCTGAGGGAGCATAAAAGCCAATCAAATGACTTTAACTGTAGGGAGGCGGTTTCTGGGGAACCATAAAGACCAATAAAATTGCCAGGAAATATAGGAGAAAAAAAATGAAGAATCCTCCTGTAAGGTGTTAATCACTGCCCTCTTTCTGTCTCACTGCTTTTTCACATGTGCTTTCTCTCATGCGCGCACACACACTGGGGCGTAAATATACACGGTGCAGGTGGGGAGGGCCTCAGAGATGAGACCCATGTGACTGATTCAGATTGCCACCTGGAAATACTTTTCATAGGTAAAATAGTCTGTAGCAATTTAACAGAATGATATGCTTAATCTACATGAACTATAACAACTATAAATAAGCTTTTAAGCTCCATTTAAAGAATGATTTCTTGTTTTCTTTGGGATTTTTGTCATTTACAGATATGCAGTGATATTTTTTAGGTAATATGTATGTTGTTGTCCGTGTATATTTGATCATGTGATGACAGGACACATAATCTGAAGATCAAGACCAGCTGAGCACATCTGCAGGCTGAGTGAGCAGTCCTGCCTTTCAAAGATAAAAGACAAGAGAGAAAAGAAGAAGAGGAGGAGAAGGTAGAAAAGCTCCCCTAAATTATTCCTTTGACTTTTTTTAGAATCAGTCACCAGCCCACAGACAGACAATCCTCCTGCTAGAAGCAATGCAGCAGTTTGGCAGTGTGACAACACTCAGTATGGTAACATCAAGACAGCGAGCTAGATATCACATCAGTCTTAAATAATACTAACATGAAGCTATTGTTAAAAATACATTTCAATTCATGCACACACACACACACACACACACACACACACACACACACACACGCACAGTCTGATTGACAGTCAGGTATTGTACAATTATGAAAGCAACCTTGAATAAATTACTTCATCTCTGTACTCAAAATATTTACATTGCCTGCAATAATGATTTCTGACAGCAGCAAGCAGCTTATTAAAGTGAACACAGAGACAGTTTATAAATAAACTAAATGGTAGCTCTAATCAGCGATACATATTTAAGTAGATAATATAATAGTTATATTTCAACTTGTCTGCTGATTTTTGTTATATTTCAATTAATCAATTTTTTAAACTACATACATTCCTAATAACAGCTAGAGTTATATAAAGATTCCAGCTATAGTTGGTAGATTAGTGGAATTGATGGATAGTTTAGGTTGCTGTGTGTCAGAGCTGTATCCATGACTCTGACAGCTGCTCTTTGACCTCTCTACTTTCCAAATACAATAGCCTAAGTAAGCAGTCAAATCCAAGTGGAGTGTGTGTGTGTGTGTGGGTGTGCGTGCGCGCACTAAGGCCCATCATAATAGGGTGCAGTGGGGCCCGTCATAACTGCCTTACACCACTCTGCACACACACACACAGGCTTGGTGCGTGCTTATGTGTGCAGAGCGCTTGGTGCTTTGTTCCAGTCTTTATCAAATAGATGTGAAGAGTGGTGAGAATGATCTCAGCCATCTTTTTCTATATCTATATTTTGATACTGGGATGTGAAGGGAAAGCCATTACTCATTCACATCCATGGTCACATTTTACCAGCTGGTCCGGAGATTTGAACCAGTGATCCTGTGTGAGGGTATGTGTGTGTGTGGGTGTGTGTTTTATACACCAACAACTTCAGATTGTCCTTGATCCTAAGACATCCTTGTTTCCTCATTTTGAAGAAAAACACACACACACACACACGCACACACACACACATACACACACACACACACGCACACACACACACACACACACACACACACACACACACACACACACACACACACACACACACACACACACACACATACGGTGGCCAGATGGGAGTGCTGCATCCTTGAAGAAAGTGTTACATCCTGACAGCTGATACTTTGTGATTGTTTTTCTGTTGCTTTCTATTTATTCTCCACATACTGTTAGTGTATGTGTGTAAATTATTTTCTTACTCAATATAACCAGTAAATTGAATTGAATATGAAATCATAAAATTCAATGAAGCATCAGTTGACTGATTCATTTTACTGTATTTATTTTTGAAATTTCATATCCACAAAGTTACATTTTCGAGGTCTCGTCCATCATTTGAACCTTTCAGGATTGGATATTTAAAATATTGAAATCATTTACAATAAAATGCTCACACAATGAGTATGATACATACTCTTAATTTACTATATTTATTTCCAGTCTTTTTATTTATTTATTATTACATATTTTATATAAATTATATATTTGATTATTTTCTTCAGCCTGACATGAAGTTACCATGGTGAATGAATTATTATTAGCACATTATAATTCCTGATATTCTATATTCTTTTCTTAATGTCACAGGCTGTAAGTGATGTTTTGATCATTAAATGGGGGAATACACTCAGTGACACTCCCACTTTTAAAAAAAAACTCCCTGCATGTTGTATTTTATATGTCAGAGTTTAGTGGAGGAATGACCACTGTTGGATATATAAAGACAGGACACGACATACACATTCAATTACTATACATGTTTACACTCAAATACAAACCCACATACATGCACGAGTATTGAGACTCATCCACACTTGCACATACATTGATCCACATACACAAAGGTATGCATACTGTATATCTTACTTTCTGTGACTTTGGTGGTGCATTATGGACTTTGTCAGCAGCAATCACACAGCACTGTGCAAGATTTCAGCTCGGTCTTTTCATTATTCTTATTCTTATTATCATGGCAGATCTAAACCATCATGACCCAAAGCACACATAGTCTGTGCTATTTTCCCCAAACCATGAGATCTTTAAAGCTTAAAAATCTCATGTTGCTATGATACAGTATGTAAGCCAAGATGATGTTGACGTGCCCTTTATCCATTTGGCAGGAAAACCAGATTTGACATTTGAACAACACATGCGAGTTGATTTTTAAGTAACATTCAATAATAATTGTTAAAGTACAATTCACTGTGTTCCTCTGACAGGATAAGCAGTCCCTTATTCAGTCATTTCCTATAATTATTACATCCTTTCTACTTCAGTGACTGGATGGATTAACGGCAAAGAGTTGATTCATCTCACAGAAAGAAACAGTATACTGCTGCTTTCTGGACAATTCACTTATTGAATGGTGTTTCACGGTTCACTTGTATCGGCTTGCACATTTTTCTGCCGTTTGTTCAGGATGAGTTGAATTAAATGAACCGTCTTATTTTTCCTCCCTTCTGACAAATGATCTTTTTTATGTGTAACTGGTGTTTAGATTATTCTTGTATTTTTCTTTGTTTGAGTAAATGAGATATGTGCATTTTTTCCATTGCATATGTGGGCATGCATCATTGCTTGCACTCCTCTTTGTGCACTCCATCTTTCCAAACTCACCCTGTCATGCTAGATGTCCTCAATCTAAATTCCAAAGCTCACAATTTAAATCTTCAACTCTTGACCCTCAAAGCTGTCATAGTATAGATGGAAAACATTTCAGATTTGATGTTGAAAATGAATCAATCAAACTTTATTTGTGTGGTATCTAATGCTGATAATAAGACAGCATGAATATAAACAACAATGTTAATAAGAATAATTAATGATAAACCCATACAAAAAAAACAGTAAAACAGATTAAACACAATAAGAAAATAAAAAGAAATAAACATTTTAGAGCAAAAACATTCAAATAAATCATTACATTAAATACATAATGACCATTATACACACACACACACACACACACACACACACACACACAGTCCACATTCATTCAGTCACATTGTGTGAAATAAAGCAGACGTCCTGATAAATCCTGAGCTCCATCAGAGCTGTCTAAACATTTTTATTTCAGAAGCTAAAAGTTAAATTCTGTTTGGAGAGTTTTTTTCAGTCCTGTCAACTTCATGACTTCAGTTTATTCATTGTTTTTACTGTTGTAATATCTCACAACATTTGCTGCAATGACAGAAACATTTACAATTACTGAAAGTCATTTAAAGTAAATGAAAGAAAACAGTCATACATCAATACATCACACAATAAAGAAATCATTTAAAAAGCAGTAGAGTGTACAGGGAGCAGTAGACGTGTAGTGTAATGTCCACAGTAAGCTGCTGTGTGGTGCTCCAGTTCTGTTGGGCTGCTGGAGACTATTCTAACCAGCATGTGTCAACTGGTTCTTTTCCTCACTCCATTACACGCAGGGTATATTTGTGCTGGACATGCTCGCACACAACAGAAAATCATGAATTGCAAGAGCACAAATGGGCCTTCAGGCTGCCAGTCACCTGGAGGCGGGAGCCCTGCTTCCCACGGATATGGTCCTGGAGAATTTAAATGTTTGATCAGTTTATCTCTCTAATCCTTTTTAGTTTCATTCTGGTTGATCCATGAAAAGGTTTATAAAACCTCTGGAAAGAGATGATATGTCTTCTGATGAAATAAAAGAGGTAACTGACAGAAAGAATAAAAAGTAAAGAAATTGTCTCTATTGTGACTCGCAGCCATAGAGAGTTCCAGACAGTTCCAGACAGCCAAATGTGTTCCCTTAGTCTATTTAAAGGCATTTATCAAAGCTTCAGCACTCATACCAAGTAGTACTAATACCAAACTCCTTTTATTAGGACTGACTTTGTTCTATAATACGCTTAAAAACCACACTCAAACATTTCTATATGATTGTTTGAATTAAGTATTTAATGTTGTGTTTTGTGTTGATTTCATTCAACACATCTTACATGTTCATTCATTACAGAGAACAAAAACAACCCCCAGAGAGGACCTTCAACACTATAGCAATCAAGCTCTCTGTTGATGAAAATCCAGCTACTTATTAGCAAGGTCTCGTTAGCATATTGCAATTGTACACTTAATTGCTAATTAGGAGGCCAATTGCTAATTGCATTGATTAGACATATAATTGATGTGTGGTGATTTTGGTAATACGATTGTGAAGCGAGTGACTTTTACTGGGCAGAAGTGATTGGGTGAATTATTTTGTTCTGTTCATTGCTGACATTGTTTAAAGTTGCATTATTTTCATTGTTTTCTGGCTGCAGGTCATGATTGGCTTTGTAACTTCATACTGGATCAAACCCTGCCTTCTGAGACCACTTTGAGCATTTAAGCCTGACTCACAGCTTTTTCAAATAGTCTTTAAACCTATCTGTGGTGAGCTTTTTTTCCACCTGCAATAGTAACTTGATATATTTTCACATCAGTCTATAAAGTAGTCTGCCTGTAATTTAGCACAGTTTTATCATATTGATAAAGCAGTCCCTGTTTATTATGACTTTTTACACCATGTCAGTGCTGTATTAAGTTACCTCTAATCCAAACCAGACATCAAACTGCTGCTGCTTCACATTAAACGTGATCAACTGGTGAAACATAGGAAGGCTGTTGTTGTGAAGCAGTCACAATAAAAGCAGTTAGTGTCGCTGCGCCGCGTCGCTTAGTCATCAAACACTGACGTCAGGTCTGAAAATGTCACTGTGTGTTTTCCTGCTAAAGCATCGGACAGTTCTTTGTAAATGTACAATGTTGGGTAATAGGTGCACTAGTTGGCAATAATTTATACTGTAATGCTCCTTCATCATGCCCTCCATCTCACTGGTTTTCTTTTGTCATTTTTATGAACATCCATGCTGCCTTTGTAGATAGTCTCAATGAGAAATGAAGATGGCTTCATTGCTATTATTTCTCTCACTTAGTCTCTCTCTTCTGTACCATCATTCAGTCATCTCCTCCCCATCGCTCTGTGATGATAGATCTCTCAATTTAGATACAAATAAAAGGGGCTAAGACATTTTAGGGCACACACGCACACACACACACACATACACACACACACACACACACACACACACACACACACACACACACACACACACTTGAGTTGTTGCCTTTACTCTGTCACACACAGAAAAAGGGAGATAATAAACAGAAGTGGTCAGTGGTCAGTGTCAGCCTCACAGAGAGATGATGGTAGAATGTGAAAGATGGAGTGAGGGAATGAATGAAGCTAAGTGATACGTCCAAGCACAACAGCTTTTTAACATGATGTTAGAGTGTAAACAAGCATATTCCACATTAGACTTGAGTTATGTATTACATTAATACTTCATCATTGACTTCCATCAACCTTACAATGTTAGAGCAAGTTCATGTCATCAGTTCCATCTTTGTATCTAAATAACAGATTTACTGATAGTCGCTGAAAGAAAAAACAAACAAACAAAAAGAAAACCTTCAGAAATGAACATTTTAATGTTTGTAATAGTCCATAACCTTTTCATCATCCATGTAGCTGATCTAAGCTAATTGCCCTGCTCTGATAGTTATATTCTTGTTTCTTCCTTTAATTAAAATAATGTGACTTTATCCTGTTTGTACTTCTTTTGTCATGCTTTTTGTTTCATACTCCCTGATCCTTTTTTTTAAAGATGTTGACATGAGTAGGACGACTGTTGCCATGGTAACACTACTTTAAAGTAACAAACCCTCTACCACGAGTCCAATTATTCTACACGTGTGAACTGATGAGTGATAACTGGTAGATGAGTGAGTGAAGTTTTCATTGTTGGCTGTGACTGTGTTTTTCGGTGGTTTTGATATTTTAAGAGTTTCTGGATTTGAACTTTTCTCTTTTGTTTCTGCTGTTGAATTGTAAGTGTTTTTTTTTCTGGATACGTTTGTGATGATTCTCATGAAATATAATTCTTGACTTTGAAGGACTACTTCTGGCTCATTATACTTCATTCTTCTTTAACTGTTTGTTTTTGCTTTTTTTTACTCAGAAATTTGTTGAGTATTGTGACAAACTCTCTGGAAAGGTTCCCGGTGAGTACAGTGTGGGCGTAGTTATTGTTCTCTGACTCAGTAGGTGCTGTAAACTACTCTACAGCAAAGAAGCAGAAATGCTGTTGTAGAAGAGGAAAGAAGGAATAGCTGAGTGTTATAACTCTTACCTGGGGATTCCATTGTTTCAGAAGTGCAGCGTAGCATACTCTCTGAAAGCAATTTGCCTTTTAAATTAAGTTGCACTGTTAATACTGTAATTACGGCAGCCCGATCAAACCCAAACGAGTGCCTTTAGGCTACTGTAATTACCGCAGTAGCAGCACAATTAAATGGCTAGGTTTTATTCACTCGCTCAAATTTAGTGGATTTGGTCATTTTCCTTAATTTCTGTGCTTTTACTGTGGGTCAGTAGGCTACGTAGTTAAATTGTCATTTTAATTGTCTGTTTCATTCATATTTAACTGCTGAAATATGATCGGGAGTCTGCATGGGGTTTTTTTATTTTGAAAATTCACCAGATGCTCTATGCTGTTTCTGTGTCTGACTTCCTGTCCAGCTCAATCTGCTCTGTCTTCTGTTGAAAATAGACTCTACACATATGTATAGTGCAGCGGAGTGGAGAGCCACCTATCTGGCACCCTTCTGAAATGTGCTGCGGTGCACTCGGTAGGATCACCATCATTGAGTGGCAGCGTCAGCTCTGGAGGCCGTGTCAGAGCTTGAACGCGGCACATCCACGGCCTGTGGAATCAAGCCGCTAGTCAAAACCTTCACAGTGGCTGTATGTTAACACTGTAGAGTATGTGCTAGGATCAGGCCTATTGGTGATACCTTCATCCATCACTGATGGCAGACAGCCATCTACCACAAAGTCCCTATCATTCTAACATTGTAATTTAAAAGTACCCCTCCCCCTGCAGCCACTTTAGGATGCACTGGAGCACACACACACACACACACTGGTCATCCCCACCAGTGGAGAGGAGAGAAACTCAGCACGACCATAAATGATAACAAAATGGAGAGTGTTTTTTTTTTTTTTTTTTTGTGTTATTCACCTTGTTTATGTGCACGTGTTTCATTGTAGCACAGTACTATCATGTATGGTCACGCTGAGTATCACCTGGGTGTGTGTGTGTGTGTGTGTGTGTGTGTGTGTGTGTGTGTGTGTGTGCGTGTGTGCGTGTGTGTGTGTGTGTGTGTGTGTGTGTGTGTGTGTGTGTGTGCGTGCGTGCGTGCGTGCGTGCGTGCGTGCGTGCGTGCGTGCGTGCGTGTGTGTGTGTGTGCTACAGTGCAGCAGAGGAGAGACAGTCAGCCATGTTTCACTGTGGACATCATCATATGCCAGTTCTGTTGACATCTAGTTTGTGCTTTTTCTACTTGATGTTTTATTCTTCTTTTCTTTATGAACTCATCTGATGATCAGTGTTTTTTGAAGGGAGGCAGACGAGGAAGTGATTGGGTCAGAGGTTCCACTGACTAGCAAAGCAATCATCAACAACTGTGTGCTGAATGCTGAATATGAGTCCTGAAACCTTGATGTTTCAAGGTTCACACCGAGTTTGGGGGCGCGCGTGTGTAACAGCCCTCAATGTTTCTTTGCAACACATGCCCATACACATGCATGTAGAAAAAAACATTGCCTAATAGACACTTTTGATGTGGTTGATGATAATGGTTCCTGATTACCTCGGTTAGTAAAACAAAACCTTTTGCTTTCCATTATCTATAATGGAGAAACCTGCAAGGAATTTAAAGACTCATTTTCCCATGGTGCATTGTCACAGTTCATAATGGAAAAATAAATGTAACATGTGTACCTGTCTGTGTGTGTGTGTGTGTGTGTGTGTGTGTGTGTGTGTGTGTGTGTGTGTGTGTGTGTGTGTGTGTGTGTGTGTGTGTGTGTGTGTCTGTGTGTGTGTGTGTGTGTGTGTGTGTGTGTGTGTGTGTGTGTGTGTGTGTGTGTGTAATTGAATGAAAACATATCATTAATTAGCATGTGTAATGGTCGCTCATAGATGACTGAGAGACTACATAATGATGTGTTTGGTTGGTTTGAGTGTGAGAGTGAGACTGTTTGGAGACAGAGCATATAAGTGTGTGTGTGTGTGTGTGTGGGTGTGTGTGTGTGTGTGTGTGTGTGTGTGTGTGTGTGTGTGTGTGTGTGTGTGTGTGTGCGCGTGTGTGTGTGTATGTGTGTTCTTGCTGGTTGTTTGAACTGATGGCTACATTTGCTGTTGACATAGCTGCAGCAGGGTAACAGGCACCTACCTGTACTGTATGTACTAAAAAGCACATAGCCACACACACACACACCACACACTTTAGATGAAGAACCAATACAGTTCTTATCTCAAGTTCACGTGTCTGCTTGTTCTGCTTTCAGGCACTATGTCCTTGTCACATTTATTACACTACATTTCTTCTCTCATCACTTCATCACTATTTTTTTGTTCCAGTCTTGATTTCAGGTGGATTTTGTGAAACATGATTTTGATATAGAAATGAAACATTGCTGGTGAGGTGGTACCAGTGATTGTTTTTTTTGTGTGTGTCTAAACACATTGTCAGACATATAGGTTTGTTGCTTCATCGTTCCCCAGTGAGCGGGTGAAATTGACCTGTCACAATATGTTACTTTAGTTTCATCCGTCTATCACTCCATCTCTCTCTGCTTCATCCCCTTGTCCCTGATGTAGTTATACCACAATATACTGACAATTGATGAAATCTGTGTTTGCTTCTCTCTGTGCGTTTGTATGTATGTGTTTAAAATAAGCGCCACATGGGGCACCGGCATGCCAAATGCTAAGCCACAGGCAAGGAAAACCACAAAGGTTTCTTTTTTCTGCAAATGCAGTCGCAATGCTGCATTATAATGGCAGTGCAAACACAGTTGCAATGACATATTGTTGGCCCTGAACCAGTTGGGTAATTTTCTAGCTCTAAATGAACTCATTTTTGCTGAGGTGAATGGAGTGGCAAATCATTTTGGCATTGTATTGTGCTACTGCAAAGAGAAATGTTCATGGCTGTAGTTGGTGCACACAAACACCTATGAGTATGTTGTTTTCCTTACATTCTTAATGTATTATAATAAATTGCAGGCAGAGTACTGAGTTTGTCATGGGTAATTCCTACCACGTCACTAAACATATATCAGGGTTTTGCGGCATCTACTGTGTTTGTGATTGAGTAGGCGACACACAACTGCTTATGACATGGATCGTGTATCAACATCTGTCACTGTATTTGTTTGGACTCCCTGCCCTTTAAATTTCCAGTCCAGCCAGTGATTGGTTGCTAAGTTCCATGCTACAATCAATATCTATGGAATCAGATTTGTGTCAGAATGATCAAGCAAAACTTTTTGAACATCAAACAAAAATAATAATCTGAGAGAGAATAAAAATCATCCAAGCAAAAAAAAAAAAAAGTAATCTCAAAAATAAAACGTATATCTTTAAGGCTGCACCTCCATTGGCTACTGAGTTTTTGAGTGACAGATCACTCAGTACCTGACCCTGGATGTTGTTGTTCAGTGCAGCGGGTTCATGGGCGGGTTTTATCATTTTGGTGCACACCGACCGGAGGAAATGAACACACTTCAGGATCAATAAAGCAAAAGTATTTATCTAAATGTTGGCTGTGCTTTACTAGATGTGTGTCTGTATTGACGTTACCAGTTAAATTTACTTTGTTACTTAAATAAAAGTACTGAGCTGTATTGAGCTGTAGTGAGTTGTCACTCAAAAACTCAGTAGCCAATGGAGGCACAGCCTTAAAGAACCCGCCCATGCGAGAGGTTTGTGTCAATAGCAAAAAATGAGGGAGCGCAAAGAGAGAGCTGGGAGAGCAACCACAAAGCTGTCAGTGAGAAAGAAAAAGAGAGAACTGTAAACAAAAGGACACATTATGAAAATAGCAAAAGACCAATAGTTTACATGATTACACAGATCATTTTATTTTTGAGATCACTTTGTATTTGATTGGATGATTTTTATTCTCTCTCAGATTATTATTTTTTTTGATGTTGTCTTTCCTCTTGATTTCAACTAATGTGTCCTCTAAATCTGTTTATTAAACTGTTTATTGGGAGTTTTTTTTTAGTACAGTTCACATGCGTTGCAATTGAATGAATAAATCTTGGAATTATTAAGTTTTGTTAGATGAGAGAAAGTTCTCACTTAATCTAACCTCTGTACAGGTCATCACATCACCTGCATCAACCTGCTCACATGATGATCTCAATTCTGAGGATTTTACACCCTGAAATGTGTATGTAACTAAATATGTGCTAATTAAATTAAAAACATAATGAAAGAAGAGAAAAAGAAAGCATTGCTGCTGTTATTGTAACAAAAGCCCATCAATCAAACCCCTATGGGAGCACTGTGTTGTATCTTTAAGTAGAAACCATTTGGCCCTGGAGCGTACTGACAGCTTGAACTGGCGGCTGTCAGCAGCAACATTGTAGCCTTTTAGCCCAGCGGAGCATGGCTAGAGAAGCACTCCTTTCCTTTTCATGGATGGATAGATGGATGGTAGAAATCATGTGCAGTGAAATGCCGACGGGGCTTATTAGACCTGGCCCCTTCAACATGTGGCTTACTGCATGTGGCATAATGGTTCACTGCTAATGTTTTTGTCTCCCTGCAACCACAGACACATGAATAACATGACTGTTACGCCATACTCTGATTATCACTGTATTATTAAATGGGACGTATTCGCTTTTTTTTCTACTTTCAGCTCGAACTGATGTCGGTTTGTGGCAGATTTCTCTATATGATCATCTGCTCCATGCACAGCACATCAGTTCACTGTTCCACTCCGATAACATTATGGTATTTTTGGGGGGTAGTCACACCAAGCCATGACTCCATTACACAGCAGGGCAAAGTAGAATAAGTAGTTTACCTGTTGGTGTGCTGGTTGCCTGCAATTCTTCATCAAACATCATCATCACTGTGGCTGTTTGTGGTTGTACTATTCCTCGCTGTAGTATTTCTAACTGATCTGCTGAACAAAGAGTTTGTAGGTTTGTGGTTTGTAGCGCCTCTAATGAAGCTTTACTATTTCAGTGAGGAACATATTTCACTTTCGGTAAATTCTTCACAATATAAGGTTCCTTGTATTTAGTCATTTAAAACTGAAGCAGTAAAGCAGGAAATGTTGGGTTTGCATCAGCGGGAACTACACAACTTTGGTATGTAAAGCTAGCCAATCAGAACATATGGCCCCCCTCCCTCATTGGGAGAAGGACAGGTACATAAATGGACTATAAAGAGACACAGTGCATACTGAGGGGTTGCATTAAGGGTCAGTATAAGATAATCATGCAAGGCTACTCTCACAGAGTCCAAAAAATAAAAATGTAGAGTTGGAAATAAGCATAATAGTTCCTCTGTAAACTCTTATAAGGAGAAAACTTCATTCAGGGCAACAATGTTTAACAGATGACACACTTGTCTTCAGTTAAAAAGCAGTGGACTGTATACGTCATAGTTGTGATTATTATCAAAGTTGCAGCTGTAAAACTCCCATTTTAGGAAGCTCAACAGCACAACATGTGGTTATATGCAGTATTAGCACCTTCTTCTCCTTTCATCTTTGTTTTTGTTGTAAAACTGAAGGTATGTTAGTCTGATTATGTGTCGGCCAAATGGAGCAACAGTGCCTGGTGAACACGGAAATCACTTTAACAATGCAGCATTGGCCTACAGTCCAGTTCCTCTTAAACCTGTGATTTATGAATAGAGTCTGTCTGGACGCACCAACCCCAGGTCAGCACACTCTGAGCCCGGTTCTGTTATCAGGTCTTAGGCTGCATGCTAGCTCCATCAAGCCCCAAAAGCAACAACGCCATGCGCGAGACACCGTGCGCAGCAGGCAGGATCCTCCAGAGCCACTGGACCGAAAGAAACATGGTGAACATGGTGTGGTTGTGACAGTTGCTTGCCATCCACTGTGGTTGGCTAGTGTTAGGTGAAGCTCATAGGACTTAGGGCTAATCACTTCATCGGAGTCATCAGGGGGGCACCCTCCTTCTATGGTGTTTGGTTGATAGGCCCACGACACATCCAGAGGGCTCAACAGTGACGCTTAGTGTCCCATATGCGCTACCCTCCACTTTCACCCCTCTTGCTGGTCCTTTTGTAGCCCACTCGGGATCTTTTTCTTTTAGTGTAATCATATTTTATTGTGACAAGACTATTTGAATCACCCTCCATGTGTAATTTAGGCACACTTTGGAAAACCACCATTGTAGAGTAACCTGTATTTGCAAATTCCTTATTTTCTGTCTTACAAGAACTCAGCAGCTAGATGTCAGAAGGCTGACCTTGACGATTTACACTCACATATTTTTAGACTGTCAGTAGTCATCATCAGCTGCTTAAGAAAAGTGGATGCAGATGGGCCAACAAAGATTGTTCCTTCTTGGCCAATGTATAGATTTGATGTTGCTGCCTCTGAGAAGAAGAGTGCTCAAGCCTGTTAGTGTACAGAAGGAGCATTCATTCAGCCTATCAAGGGACAAGCTCATACCACAGGAGGATGTGTGTGTCCTACACCTTGGATGTGCTGATGTGGTGATAGAAAGGCTTAACTCATTGTGCTACCTCACTTCATTGTTCTAGTAATATCAGTGCATATTAATAAAAAACATTTAAAAAATCTTGCATTCATGCCAAATGCTGTCAGCTGCATTCTGGGACTTAATGCTCATTGAACCGTATTAATACGCTTGTCATGTGGGAACCCGCTGAAGCAGGGTGCCAACAACCAAGCCATAATAAATGACTCACACATCCACTGTAGATATTTAGATCAGTCCCTATTCAGTGGAACATCCTACACACTCCTCTGCCACTCTAATTAGCGTTCATCTTCCCACTAGTACATCGTCATAGGCTCAAATTGCTCCAGGAAGGCCTGTCATTGGTCCCTGTGGTTTCTATCAGGCAGGGACCCACACACACAGATATTCATCCACACATCTGCACAATCACACACATATACAATATACACACATACGAGCCACTGCAGGACAGCATCATGCATGTGCACAGTGAGTATACAATAGCAGAGACAGTGCAGCGCCTCCCACATGTATTTACCCTGTTGTACTACAAGAAATCTTCATCTATCTTGCTAATACAGTTATGTACTACTAACTAATCCTCAGTCATGTTTGTGCAGGTTCTGGTTTAAAGTCAACATGTCCTCTGTATTGATTCAACTTACTGTTGACTCTTTAAATGTTAAAGTTCATGATCTTTCTCTCACTCTAATCAGGGGCTGTGAGTGTCTAAGCATAACTGTAAAGGTGTTCAATAATGGTTTGGTCTTCATTGGTGCATATTGCATGGACATATATTATGTGAAGACAAAGGAGATATGTTTGGCTGATGATCTCAGTGTTTACATTTTGTCATGTGTCACATTATTGTTTACTCATTATGTCAAAAAAAAAGGTTGATGCAGGCTGTTGCAGATTAAATCTCTAAGAGACTAGTGAAATATATATATAGGCACTGGATGAATACATAAAGTAGGATATCTGCAGTGGTCTCTTCCTGTTGCTGTGTTTAGTACAAGATAATAATGTTAATGAACCATTCCAACATGTTAAGCATTATCACTTCCTACGTTGCCTCATTTACATTTACCAGGCTCATTGTGTATTTCTTAAAGGGAGACTCCACTGATTATACTACTATATATGATTTTAAAAAGTCATATAGTGAATTGTGGGCACCACATGGAGAGAACACTACAAGTTTGATATGTTGAGATAAACAGAAGTGAGGTTACCACACTTGAGTTAAGTTTGTACTGAAAGATTATTTGAGTCTGTCTTTTTCCTGTTTTACAAAGGAATAACAATGCATGGAATAATGCATGGGTCTGGCGTGCAGTGATTTTGATCCACTTTTTTGTAAGCTGTCCATGATGAATATGAGAATGTCAATGCTAAACTGATGGGGTAATTCTTTAATGCTACTAATGGATCACATGACTCTGCTCCCACAGAGAATCATCCCCCTCTTTTGTCTTGTACATCAACCCTTACTGTTTGGACTCATTCTCATTTCAAGAAACAGCATGGATTGTTTTTCACTGATGAATGTTGATCTGTAACTGCTGGAAGTGTTTGCTAAGAAGTTTATCATATCGATTTAACCCTTACATACTGTTCAGGGTCACATTTGACCATGTTTACATTTGAGAGCTGTACAAATTTCTTCTGTATTTCTTTTAGGCAGACTTTTCCTAATATGACCCACAGTATATAAATGTATAAAACAGTAGAAATAAAGTGCATCATTTGTTTTTAATATTTGTGCAGCTGATACACATTTTTATATTTGCAAATGTACACATTTTACCTGTATTTCAAATAATTCAAACATGTACATCATGTTCTATATAATGTTCTCCTGGACTTTAAAATAGTGATGTATTTTTTTTTTCTATAAGATAAATCAAACTTTGGTGGTATAATATGTATTAAATATGTAGATTGTTAATAATCAATCTTATCAGGGAGCTATTTTATGGTGGATTTAATACTTCCAGTACTCAAATGGTCTCAGACCCTGTCACACACACTTAAACACACTCCTTGAATCACACAGAGCATCAAAGCAGTACACTGACTCACACACTGGATTTCAAGGTCATAATTGGTAATTAGAGATTAACCACTTTAATCTCCTCACCTTTGATCGTGTCTTTTCACTTTTTGAGTCTTGTCGCCTCTCTCTCCTTCAATATCTGAACTCAGACCACAGTACTACAGAAACAAGCAAGGAAAACATCACATTCATATTCTCATGATTGAACAGGATTACTGACAGCTGTTCGTGTGTCCGATACTAGTTGAGTATAAAACCTGTAAAAATAAGAGTGACTGAATAATGACTTCAGACTATGCTGAGGCTCAAGGACATGAAGCTCTTCAAATACGGTAACTTATTGTAACCTTCACGTCTGCCTCTGTGTGTCTTTATCTTTGACCCTTTAGTGTGTCTATTGTTGTTTTTATCACATGAGGCTGCATCCAGAATGAAAATAGCACTGGGTGGCTGAACAAGAAAGCCCAGCTTGAATAATATATGCATGAGTTCAAAGGCTTATCAGATGCAAAAACACTGCACAGCTGTATACATGAGGCATGATTTCCAAATGCTGTGAAGTTTACACGCCAACAATCATTTTCTCCTCTGAGTCAACCCCTGGTGTTTTTTTTGGCCGGCGCCCTCTAATTGGTGTCCTAATTTGTCAAAGCTATGTCTCACAAAGATGAGGCTGTGCTTTTTTGATGCAGGGCTCATGTCAGCCTAATGCTGAAAGAGAGAGAGAGAGAGAGAGAGAGAGAGAGAGAGAGAGAGAGAGAAGAGAGAGAGAGAGAGAGAGAGAGAGAGAGAGAGAGAGAGAGAGAGAGAGAGAGAGAGAGAGAGAGAAGAGAGAGAAGAGAGAGAGAGAGAGAGAGAGAGAGAGAGAGAGAGGAGAGAGAGAGAGAGACGAGACAAGTGAAAGAAGCACAGAAATCATTCAACTGTATTTTATAAACTGTGTTTATGGTGATGATGGTGATGATGATGATGATGGTGTGGAGGTTGGTCAGTTGGTTTAAAGAACATCCTGACAACTACTTTGCATATCACTATCATCAATTACGGTGGATTGTTCATGTTCCTAGTAGGTGGATTCCTAATGAGTTTGATGAACCCTAAACTTGCTGTAGTACCATCTTAAAGTCAAAACAATATGATCTGAATTTGTGTAAATTTAAACACTTTGGTTCAGCAGGTATCTCAAAACCTCTAGTGGCCTATAGTGGATATGTGTAGTTAACAAAATGATTTATTTTCTCTTTATAGAACAGAATATACACACAGCCAGTCATTCCAGTTCCTAAAATAAAATATAAAAAACAACAAACCTTTAAAGAAAACATAATAGTTTTAATAGAAAGAAAGAAAGAAAAATAATTAATAAATACAAATTAAAGGCATAATTGACAGACTAAAAAAATAATTCTGAAAAGATTTGAATACAGACATACTTTTTTCTTATTTTTCATATAATATAAAGAATATTTTATATCAATTAAGAATCATTTAAAATGATGGGCAGATCCTTAAAATGTATTAAATTTAGGTTTTGATATTCAAGGTCTAAAAATATATTAAAGTGTCTGGAACTGTAGGAGTTAAGCATTACATTTAATCCAAGCTAATCCATGTCATTTATTTATTATTATCATTATTTTTCTGATTATTTTAAATAACCAACTTATTAAACTAAAAAGAGCTCAGCAGTTGGAACTATAATGAAACTAATCATTAGTTAGAGTACTTTTTTGTTGTTGAAAAATGCAGGGTTCACATTCAGATGCAGCGGCCCCTCTCTGTCCTAAAACAACGGTGTTGACAAGTGTATCTTGTTTATCTACAAGGTGCATACACAACCGGAGGGATTTACTAGACATTGGTAGATTGGGATTTTGTAAATGAAACACCATACATGCTGAAAACCTCAGAGACAAGGGTTACTTCCATGGTCTGCAGCTGTTACACCTCCCTGTGCAACTGGTTACTGGACTTTCTTATTGGTAGACCACAGGCAGTTTGGATTGGCAACAACACATCCACAACATCACACTGAACACGGGGCCCCCCAGGGAGGTGTACTCAGCCCCCTGCTCTTCACCCTGCTGACCCATGATTGCACACCTAAGCACAGCTTCATAAAGTTTGCAGATGATATGACTGTGGTGGGTCTCATCACTAACAATGATGAGACAAGCTACAGGACGGAGGTGAGCCAACTGACCACGTGGTGCAGCGACAATAATCTCTCTAAATGTGGATGAGACAAAGGAGATCATTGTCGACTTTTGGAGAGCACACACCTAGCACCATCCTCTGTCCATCAACAGTGCTGCTGTGGAGAGGGTGAGCAGCACCAGGTTTCTGGGTGTGCACGTAACAGAGGACCTCTCCTGGACCCAAAAACACTACATCACTGGCCAAGAAAGCTCAGCAACGCCTCTTTTTCCTCCGCAAACTGAGGAGAGCCAGAGCCCCGGCACCCATCATGTGCTCCTTCTACTGTGGCACCATTGAGAGCATTCTGACCAGCTGCATCACTGTGTGGTTTGGAAGCTGCACCTCCACCAACAAGAGAACCCTCCAGCGCATATTGGATGCAGCGGGGAAGATCATTGGTGCCTCACTTCCCTCTTTTCTGGACATCTACAGCACGCTTGGCCTGGAAAGCACTCAACATTGCATGTGACCCCGCCCACCCCTCATACAGCTTCTTCAGTCTCTTGTCATCTGGGAGGAGATTCCGCAGCCTTCGGGCTAGCACCTCAAGACTGAAGGACAGCTTCATCTACCAGGCTGTGAGGAAGCTGAACTATCTTCCCTCCCTCCCCCCTCTGCACCCTACCATGACCCCAACACATTCTCACCCCTCTGCCAACACAAGAACTAGTCTACAAAATAACCTGGGCAAAATGTCCTGGATTTGACAATAAAGTTGACTTTGAACTTTGAACTTTGAACTTTGAAATGACTTCAAAATGAGCTCCATTTCAACCCACTACAATAGTAAAATCCTGGTTTTCCATTATTATATGTCTCATAATATCCTATATATTATATGTGAGTACAACAGTCACATGTGACACTTTGCTGCATTGAGTACTTACTTAAATGGGGGGTGTCTTCAATGGTTTTAGTGACTCCCCAGCCTTTCCGTTTTAATATGGCTTTGTTAAATCATGTGCACTCAGGCTTTCTTTCAGTGGTTGTTGTGAAATATTAAAGATGCCTGTCTGACTAAGGAACAGGATTTCACTGCTGAGAGTTCTGTTAGTCTGTGCTGTAATATAGTTGGGAACATACTGTAATTAATGGGATGGAATGAATTGACAATATAAAGGATAACAAGGAAGAAACAAACAAGACCAAAAGATGGCCATGGGGACTGTCTGGCAGATGGAGCGATAGTGTTGAGTGGGGGTGGGGTGGGGGTGGGGTGTAGTCTGCAGACAGTCAGAGGCAGTGGTAGAGGGTCAGAGTAGCAGATAGTCTTGCAGAGGTGATGGAATGTCAAACGTTTCCTTAAGTGTTTCAAGTTAAGACCAACAGCTAAAATACAGTGAAGGTGGATGCAGCGTGACATATCAGTGACATCATGACCACAGAAGAGTACAGGCATCATGCAGCTCATCTTTTTTTTCTTTTGCACAGCTAGTCTTTTTTTTTTCTCTGCACAGCTGTGTGGCCCTCCGACAGGTAAACCAGAGCTCTCAAGTTTCATGAAAAGTTTGGCGTGAGATTACATCCGTTCGGGCCGGAGTTACTAGCAACTATTAATGCGTGAGACTTGAGAGCTCTGGTTAAACACAACATATAACTATGTAAGATAGGAGTACACCTGACAGGACACATGTCTGTTCCTGAGTGTGACTGACACTGGAGGTCACTATCATTTCTACTAGTTTTCTTCTATATGTTTTTTTTCCAACACAGCTTTCATCTTCTCATCCTCTCATCATATAAGCCTTTATGTGGAACAAACCAATAATGATTTTGAACACCACCAGAAAGGTTGAATAAAATTTCCACAAACTCTTTTTCTAGACTGAGACACCAAACCTGAAATATACAGTTTGGGTGCATAGAAATTCAATAAATGATACAAAAAAAAAAAAAAAAAAAAAAAATCATATTGAGTAAAATCGAAATCCGACAAAATGTTATGTAAATGTATACATTGACCAGTCGTAGCTCATTACTATTGTAACTTGTGTTGAAGGATTTTCAGATCCATGACTAGTCATAATATATATTTTAGAATGGACCAGGCTAAAATAAGGCATTGAATGCAAATGGCTGCCAGATGCCAATGTTAGGTTTACTGACTGAATTTTTAAGTTTCCCTCTGGCTACACTGAACAAATACAGAGAGACAGCAGCTTGAATTTACATTCAAATATTTATATTTTACACAGAAATGCATATATCACATATATAGAGCTTTCACACAAAACGAGACAAATACAAAGATTTTAACATCTCATAAGCATTTTTTTAAAGTGTAAAATAAACATCAGAAATGTTCTCTACCCACGGGGAAGATTTCTTCCATTTAAAGCAACAAAAAATAGGAAATAAAAACTTTCAAAATAAAATTTCTCATCCATTGTAATTGTCATTTTAATTCGCTGTTTTGAGTGATGTAAAAAAAACATCAGCGCCAGTTTAGTTTAAATGCTTCATGCTTCCATTTTACATATACCTAATCAATCACCATCTTTTCACAATGTCAGTTTACAGACCTATCACAGCACCATGGAGAAACATTGTGAAAATCCCTTTTTACATTTCCAGTAAGTTCTATATGAAATTATTTAGTGTGTACAAAGCCCTCTGCCCACCACCAGCGCGCCCCCCCCCCCCCCCCAACTGACAGCCAGATGAGGACTGAAGGAATAGGTGAGGATTGAGAGAGTAAAGGAATATGAGTTTGTTATGCCATCAAAACTATCCGCGTCATGATAGTGGTAACAAATCCCTGTTTAGGTACTGCTTCTATTTAATGACTGCTTAATCTTCCTTTGTAATCTCCCTAACAGCCAATAGGTGCTAAATTAATGCACACAGCATTATGATCCCTCATGGAGCCTTAAAAACAGCTTTTATGTCGTCTCAAACGTTATGTTTTGTCATCCCATGATGATGGAATGTTGTAGTCTGGAGCCTTGGACCAGAACAGGTTTTAATAAAAGATCAATATCAGACCAATGTATCATCCTATAGCAAACTTTAACTACCATATAATGGAAGACATTCTACGCAAAGGAGCCCATCTCCCCATGAACAATTAGTTGTAACTGAGCCAGAGAAAAAAAAGCTGTATCCCTTTAAGAGACACCGAGTGTGTATCATCACATTCTGCAGATAACAGCTAGCTCATGTAAACGAATGGAAGTGAGTGAAGACACAGACAACATCTGTCTGGATTATCAGGCTGCTGGAGGTTGCAGATATGCTGACGTGACATATATGCTGCTCTATCGTGGCCTGTATGTGTGAATGTGGATGAAGAAACAGACAAGTTAGACAAGTGTTTGTGAGAGAGAATCAGTTCTTAAAAGTGTACACCTGTTTTAGTCTGCTTGCTGTAGTGTGTGTGTGTGTGTGTGTGTGTGTGTGTGTGTGTGTGTGTGTGTGTGTGTGTGTGCGTGTGTGTGTGTGTTTGCCATAACTGCAGGCTCTGATCACAGATAACCTTCTTGGTGTCCGCTCACTGACTCTATCAAAAATATATGTGTGTGTATGTGAGTGTCCAGATGTTGAAACCAGATGCTTGCCTTCAGACTGCAGGCGCCTAAGATAGTGACAGGGAGCGGACACACACAAGGTTATCACACACACAGTAAACCAACACACACACACACACACACACACACACGCACACACACACACACACACACACACACACACACACACACACACACACACACACAGTACATCAAACCTCAGACAGACATCCAGCTCAGTTTGTGTTGCATGATATTTAATTCCTTTTAAATAATATAAATCAGGACTAATAGCCAACTTCCTCACTGTAAGGTATTTAAAGCTGAGGTGAAACCAAAGCTGCAGGAATAGATCTGTTCTAAAGTCAGATCAGCAATTAGTTGTGAATGTATTATCACAACATCCTGTTTTCATAATTATCTATGCAATATGGAGTTACTGCAATGCCCAGGAGCATGTTCTATACTGATGATATGCTGCTGAGCGTTACACATATAATACATATTGAAACGTTTATAGAACCCGTGTAACATCTCCACCTATGCTGAGCCGCAGCTACAAAACCATAACTGCATCCATGTCATGGTGGAAAAGCCTTTGAGCCAGCATGTGTGATAAAACTGTGTCAAGTGTTCCGCCAGATGACGGAGTATCCTTTGATTTATTTTACAGTTAATGTCTCTGTGTCAAAATATCTATCATTATCAAAGCTAAACAAGCAGCTTGACTGACGGAATCCCTGCTCGCAAACATTCCAGCACTGATTACTTGTTGAGATTTTTATACTTCTCAACATTAATATTCTTGCCCGCAGTAAACAGTCTCAATCAGGCTGAGGCTCTGAAGTGCATAAATTACAAAGATAGAAATCACTCCCCCTTCCCCAACCCCCTCCCTCCTACCTATCTACCTCTCTATGAATCCATCACACAGGAATCTCAGCCTAGTTTCAGCTTTTTAAATGTCTGCTGTTTGGGTGCAGGTGCACTACATGCACACAGACAACCCCTCATATTTGCCGCCATGTTGAAAGACAAAAACTCCCTCACACACACACACACACACACACACACACACACACACACACACACACACACACACACAGACACTTTGAGGCACACAGTGATTCTGGAAAGTGAAGGGTTTATAAATAAATGATGATTCTCAGTAATGGAACAGTGTGCTGTTGTTGTGGGAACACGGCTGATGCTGCCATGACAACCCTAAGGGTCATGTGAGGTCATCTGCAGCTGTTGCTTTGACGCCATCATAGAGTCACCTCTCTCTCCACAAGGGTTGATTGTATATGAGTCTGTTTGTTGATTTTTGAGAATGTTTTATACACAAATATACAAATACAGCATGTGTGTAGATATATGTGTGTGCCTGTGTATGTCGCTGTCAAGACAAAATGAAGATGCTAACCAAGGTAACAAAATAAAATGAACAGAACACATTTAAAAAAAAAGTCAAATCCATTTTCAAACTCTAACTGTACCACTAAATAAATTGAATGAGGCAGACACACACATCAAAATGTGTGTTTGATGGTCAGTCAGTACAGTGGTAGTATGTTTACAGTGTGAATAATATGTGCAGTTAATTGGTTTAATGTTATTCACTTCGCTGTGTACAGTATGTGGGGAAAACACAGCAATGCAACATAATGCAAAACAACACAAACATGTATGCTGCAAAGCTGTTGATGCTGTTGCATTGTCGAGTCAGTAATAAGAGTTTGCTTTTCATCCAGTAGAAAAGGTGTCAAACGTGTGGGTGTATGACATTTAGGAACTATAATATAACATACAATGACAAAATGTTTCCAGTTTTATAGGTGAAACTCAATAAGATGTCAAAACACACCTAACTATTCCATCATTTTGATTTCTGCTAAGTTTGAATCGTTTTATTCCTAGTTCTATTTGTACTCTCTGTCTGTCTCTACAATCACATTCATTATTTGATTCTGTTAGAAATTTGCTGAAATGTTAACTCATAGCCTGCCTCATTTTCCCACTGTGTGCTGTGTCTTTATCAGTGTGTGCCGAACACACATGTACACACGTGCACACACCAGCTGTTTTAAATCAAGAAAATTATTTCTCACTGATGCACATAAGCAGATTTTTTTTTAAAGGTTATGACAGTCACCTGTCTATAATCATAATCATCTTCACACAAGGAGATGCTGCTTTGAACAAGACTGAGAGACGGAGAGAGAAATGAAGACACACTCTCTCTCTCTCTCTCTCTCTCTCTCTCTCTCTCTCTCTCTCTCTCTCTCTCTCTCTCTCTCTCTCTCTCTCTCTCTCTCTCTCTCTCTCTCTCTCTCTCTCGCTCACACACACACACACACACACACACACATTGTAAGGCAAGAGGTTTCATGTGAAATGGTGAGATTACAGCTTCAGCAAGACTGTTCTTCATGGCACATTGCATGCAGAAGTGTCCCAAATCAGGTTTTTTTTATGCCTCTATGTTATGCTGCATTCACTTGGATTCATGCAGATGGTAGACTGCACATCATTTTAGTGGATGAACTGTGAAGTTAGGTGATGAGAACAGAGGATACCTACATCAGTAACGGCAGACGGCATTGCCATCAAAAAATAAAATATTTGAATTGTGGTACAACATCCAGATTTATACGATCAGATTCTGAAAATGTTACATACAGCAGCCAGTCAGCACAGAGCTGAGTAGAATACCAGGGAGCTATATGTAAAATGGACATTTTAAGCAAATGTAATATGGACATTTTAATTTTTGCAATATAATGTTAAGAGAAAGCTGAATTTTAAGGTAATGTAAGGTTAACTTTATTGATAAATCTGGTGGATAATTCAAAATTAAAATTAAAAATAAAAAAATACAATAAATACTACATACAATAAGCAATCTCTAAAAGAATATGTAATGATATAAATCGGGTCATCAACACGGCCCAAAAGATCACAGGCTGCCCTCTCCTCACACTGGAACAACTACACAGTTCCCACTGCATCAAAAAAGCTCAGAACATTCTAAAGGACTCTTCTCACCCTGGACACTCTCTGTTTGAACTGATGCCATCAGGCAGACGATTCAGATCAGTTAAAACAAGACAAACAGATTAAACACAGTTTTTATCCCACAGCTATCACTACACTCAATGCTGCAAATTAATACTGTTTACAACTGACTGTGCAATAGAGCCGTGCAATGACCATGTATATGTTTGTATATAAAGTATTTATTTAACTTTTTTTTTCTTGTTTTGTTTTATTTAATGTATTGTATGAATGATGATGCACTGACTGGCGAGCATTTTTAAATGTATCTATGTAAATCTACAATATACATACATTCCTTATAACTATGTATACATGAATTACTAGATTAATTACATCAAATAAAATGAAATCATTTTACTTCATATGTTTTATTCCATGCTTTGTAAACAGTACATCATCACCATAGCAACACATTGTCATACATGTTTGGTTTTTGCCGTTCTGTTGGACTTCTTGTTTTGATCTCATCTGAGACATTTACATATATGTTCAGGGATCTTATCGTGTGTGTGTGTGTGTGTGTGTGTGTGTGTGTGTGTGTGTGTGTGTGTCCGTGTGTGTGTGTGTGTCCGTGTGTGTGTGTGTGTGTGTGTGTGTGTGGGCTGCATACACTGTAATGTCATTAAGCTGTGATTTGACTGCTTTCCATGAGATAATTAGTTTAATTGATCTCTGTTTTTCATTTTGCTTCTATCTGCCTTGTTCTCTCCTTAAGTTTCGAATTTTGATGTTTCCCTGAGCTTCTATCTACAGAAATCAGAAAAAAAACAAGTGGAAACATTGTGAAATATGAAATTTTCATGAGCAGGCAGATAGATCTGTAAAAGCACACGTTGTCAGACAATACAGAAGTTCTAGCGATGCCAGTGGTGCAAATTACACGTTAGAAAAATGCCAGTGGAAATGTATGGAAGCGCTGTCGGTGTAAATATTTAAACAGTAGCATGAAGGGTAGATACACAGTGTGTGTGATGACAGCATTGTAGGTTTTTAGATTTTAGGGTAAATGTTTATTTTCCCAGAAACTCAACAGAATTAGCATGTGTTATATTGGACTCATCAAGGCGCTTTGTGCAGCTTCTGCTCCAGAGCTTGTCATTCCCAGTCCTCGTGAATAGCCTGGAACTCTCCATGGCTTTCTTGATGACTTGATGGCTTTCTTAAATGTACGCCTCATTAAGCATGTTGCTCCCCTAGTTGTCTTTTTATATTCATCTGGTTCCAATCATGCTCTCCAGAGATGTGCTCTGGTCTGCAGCCTGCGTGTGCTCAGCTGCTGCTAATTGCCCGTCCCAGAATGTTGTCATTCTGCTCCTCTGCTTTTTTGACAGTTTTCAGCTCCAACAATCACCCAACATTACCTCTGTGTTCTAATCATCTTATGGGCATATTTTTTTTCAGTTGAAACTAGCTAGCTTCCAGGGCAGCTGGTGCCCAGACTTGTTGCATTATTTACCATATTTCTTGGAGCTGCTTGAATCTCATGTACTGTGTGAGTGTGGATGCAGCACAAGCAAGCCAGCTGATATCTGATACATGAGATGGTAGTCATCAAAGGGTTAAATGGCATCATTACAACTTTGCTCTTTGTCTGTTTGTATTTGATTGAGAAGACAATGTGTTTTATCTTACCATCTCATTATGTAGAGTGTGTGTGTGTGTGTGTGTGTGTGTGTGCTCACAGCCATCAGTAGCTCTGATTATGTGTGGGGTGTGTTCTTGTTTGTTTTTTGTCTCCTTTGATTGATCATTAACCCGAGAGCCAATCAGGAGAGAAACCCAAACTTTTAATTAATGTAAATCTAGTATAAAGAAATATTCTAAACAATGTGATTTATACAACTTAATGTATTCAAAATATTACTTGGACATGTTGCACAACTAACATGTCCTTCCAAATGTGGTTTCTTCATTTTTAATGAGGCAGAAGGGGAGAGGTAGCTTTAACAATTTATTTTTAAATGTATTTATTATTTTCACTTATTTAAATGTTTTATTCAGTGTATGTTGATTGTTGGGCAATCAAGCAGTCACTGTTCCACAGACTCATACTGAACCTTTCCAATGTCTGCAGGACATTTAGAGTCAATGAAACACTGCTGTTAAAATCACACCCTTTGTCAAATGTGTGTGTTGATGAGTGAGGAGGATTTGTTCATTATGATCTATTATCCTGCTGCTTGTCATGTGTCTATCATGTTGTGTCTAACAGCAACTTGAGAAATAGCAGACAAAGAAGAAGAAAGAAAGCCATAAAAAAAAACAGGGTGTATACTTATGGGCTCCTACAAAAGTAGACATGCACACATAAGAGACTTAACTATGGTGGATTGTTGCTGGATTGTCATCAGCATCCACACCAGTGCTTAACTGGTTTCTGCTGAATGACTGAAGAGAAGCAGCTTGCGGGGTTGGTTGGTACTTGGATGGAAGCCTTACTGGGAAAAACTAAGTTGCTGTTGGAAGTGTTGATGGTGGAGCAGTAGGTGGCAGTCTTCCTCTGGTCCTAATAAATCCCAGTGGCCGGTGCTGTGACAGGGACACTGTGCTGCAGGTGATGCCATCTTTCAGATGAGCGTGATACTGAGGTCCTGACTCACTGTGGTCATTAAGGATCCCATGGTACTTGTCACAGACAGTAGGATGTTCCTATGTGTTCTGGCAAAATTCCCAACCTGGCTCTCTATCTGGCCACCTAATCACACCCCAATGGAATTGTCTCAATGATTCCCTCTACCCTCGCTCTCTCACCTCAAGCTGATGTGTGCTGAGTGCTCTGGTGCAACATGACTGCCTTGCATCACCCAGGTGGGTGCTACACATTGGTGGTGGTTGAGTTGATTTTACCCCCATTCACCTTTAAGTGCTTTGAATATCAAGATAAAGCACGATATAAATAGTTATTATTATTATTATTAGATAAAGAGCAGAGTGTCAGGTTGTGGAAGACTTGGAGAAACTAAGTGGGATTATGTTTGTAACTGAAACAACTCTCTGTCATAAATGTACTTTGAGCCAAGTGTAAAAGCTCAGTGATCAGCAGGTACTATGGGAGAACAGACAGATGGATACATGGATAGTTGGAAGCTGAAGAGGAAGACGAAAGGTGGGAGGGGGTGTGGAAGCAATTCCTCGCACACCTCTTAGTCATGAATATGGAAAAGGAACAGCACGGCTCAGCCAGCCCTCCTACGAGCAGAATGTTATCCTGCTTCTTTGGCAGAATGAAAAAAGCTTCTAGCTAAGAAAGATGCAGAACACAGATAAACAGATGCATGGAACCAATGACAGACATACAGATATATAGGCAAATAAACATCATTAAGATGGATAAACTGACACTTTTCTTGGTTGTAAGTCTTGCAGAGTCTTCACAGAACTGAACATGAGATAAGTAGGAACAGAAACACATGATACTTTGTTAAAATCCACAAAAAGCTCATTTGGACCCATTTTACTTTCTGGCTATGAGATAACAAATACCATCAGTATATGGACACCCAAACATGAAGGCTCACAGTTACATAGTCAATTCATGATGTAAAAAATGTGTGCTGGATTAATAAACAGATGGACTTACATTTTGGTTGCAGTGTGGGGGCGAGCTGTAAGGTGATGCAGGTGTCATATGTTAAAGAGGTGGAGAGGTGACAGGGTGATATGTCTCATTATCACTACAGCAGTGCCAACCAAATGCTCTTTGGACCTCCTCTCCTCTCCTTTCCTCTCCTCTCCTCTCCTCTCCTCTCCTCTCCTCTCCTCTCCTCTCCTCTCCTCTCCTCTCCTCCTCTCCTCTCCTCTCCTCTCCTCTCCTCTCCTCTCCTCTCCTCTCCTCTTTCCATCTCCTCTGACATTTGTGACAGTAAAAACAACCTTTTTCATTCAGTTGTGTTATTGTTTATGAAAACTATGTCCATATTATCTTGTCAAATCTAACAACAATATGATTTCATAAAGGATCTACTAATATGTATACTGATGTGAACTGGGAACTGGTGAACTAAAGACTGAATAGCCTGGTACTGTAGGTGTGGATTGGAGTGTGAATGTGTTTGTGCGTGTGTGTGTACGAGATCATTTGAATTTTGAGCATCAAAACAAAATTGAGCCCAGTGTGAGCTCCCCCTCATCAATGGGGCACAGAACACACACCACACAGAAACAAAACGGTCCAGATCATCCATCATTCTGCAAAAACTGTGATCAATTTTTAATATGCTTATCATTTTTGATCAGTATGATGACAGCATCATAATCCAAAGAGTCATTTATATTGTTCTCCCTGCTGAAGGAAACAGCTGTTTTAAACTTTGCCCAGCAGAAAGTTGAACAATTTACACTTTTCACAAAATGTCCTTGTGAGCCCAAGATGACATTTTATTTTGGGGGGGGGAAAAAACAACCTCAAAGAGCCTCTCAAAGAACATGAAGAGAGAAGTTAACATCACAGACTGTTCCTCTTTAAGGACAGAGATGACTCAGACACACTTGGATTTAAAACACAAATAAAAGCATTTACAGGAAGGACATTGTGTAAAACTATCCACTTTTTTAAATGAACAGTAGTTTGTAAACTGTGCCTCACCTCTGCAGTCACACTGAGGTGAGACCTCCACTTTGTGTCAACATGCCCCCTCAGATTAGCTTTCAATATTTCAATCAATCAATTAATCTTTATTTGTATAGCGCCAAATCACAACAAAGTCATCTCAAGGCACTTTACACATAGAGCAGGTACTAAACCGTACTCTTCAGGTTTACATTCCCACATGAGCAGCACCTAGTGACAGTGGCAAGAAAAAAACTCCCTTTTAACAGGAAGAAACCTCAGACAGAACCAGGCTCAAAGTGGGAGAACATCTGCCTCGACCAGTTGGGGTAGAGAGGAGAGAGAGGAAGAATAGGAGAGAGAGAGAGAGAAGGACATAGAAAATAAACATTGAAGCTAGAAGGTCCGGGACTGGAATCTGTCATCCGGACGTCTACAGGCCCAGATTGCCTGTGAGATGAGAAAGCACAGACAACTCCGGGGAAGAAGTTTAGTTTATTGAATGCATTAATAGTACATGAATGTTAATGGGTATAGATGGATGGATAGAGAGAGAGAGGGAGGAGGAGAGAGGAGCTCTGTGCATCATGGGAGTCCCCCGGCAGTCTAAGCCTATAGCAGCATAAACTAGGAGCTGGCTAACTATAAGCTTTATCAAAAAGGAAAGTTTTAAGCCTACTCTTAAACATAGAGAGGGTGTCTGCCCTCCGGACCGAATCTGGGAGATGGTTCCACAGGAGAGGAGCCTGATAACTGAAGGCTCTGACTCCCATTCTACTTTTAGAGATACTAGGAACCACAAGTAGGCCTGCGTTCTGGGAGCACAGTGTTCTAGTAGGTACATAAGGTACTATAAGCTCTTTAAGATATGATGGAGCCTGACCATTAAGAGCTTTTAAAGTAAGGAGAAGGATTTTAAATTATATTCTAGATTTTACAGGAAGCAAATGCAGTGAAGCTATAATAGGAGTAATGTGATCTCTCTTTCTAGTTTTTGTCAGAACGCGTGCAGCTGCATTCTGGACCAGTTGGAGAGTCTTTAGAGACTTGTTAGGGCAGCCTGATAATAATGAATTACAATAATCCAGCCTAGAAGTAACAAATGCATGGATTAGTTTTTCAGCATCATTTTGAGACAGAATATGTCTGATTTTTGAAATGTTACGCAGATGAAAATAGGCAGACCTTGAAATTGTTTTATGTGGGAATTAAAGGATCCTGGTCAAATATAACTCCTAGGTTCCTTACAGTAGTACTGGAGGCCAAAGTAATGCCATCCAGAGTAGTTATATCATTAGATAATGTGTTTCTGAGGTGTTTAGGGCCAAGCACAATCACTGAAGTTTTTTCTGAGTTTAATAACAGGAAGTTACAGGTCATCCAGGCCTTTATGTCCTTAATACATGTTTGTAGTTTAGTTAACTGTTAACAGCTTTGTTTACCATCAGCTGGTACATCATTTTTCCTGTTAAAACATTCAGATTAACACCTCCAGGTGCAGTAATAATTCATTACATCACTTAAAACAACAGTCTTTCAGTGCCTACAGTTGCAGCATGCATGTTGATGAAAACTAAATGCACTTTTTTTTTTTCAATTTCAGCCCTTATTTTTAAATTCATCCTGCCACAACTTCCTCAACAACAGTGTTGCTGGGATTAAAATGCTGGGGGAAAAAAATTCCAACCACACCTCTCATTCTGTTTTCGTGACTGAGAGAAACCTCACTCGCCCACTCACTCACTCCTCAATCCAGCGGCAGTTTCCTCAGTGCTGTGAGTTTCCTGGTCAAAGGTTACATTTCAATGTGTTATACCA